>NW_006408562.1:9975303-9993599 GCF_000296735.1 Chrysochloris asiatica | reverse complement strand
AGATGCTTTTTAAGTTCTTCAATGTTTTAAAATTTATTGAGGCAACCCTTGTGACCTAATATTTGGCCTATTCGGGAGAATGTTTCACGTATGCTGGAAAAGAACGTATACTGTCATGTTGTGGGATGGAGTGTTCTGTATGTGTCTATAAGGTCATCATCTTGGGCAGAGCAGCCAGTGGGTTTGAAACATAAACCTTGCAGTTAACAATCCAATGCATAGCCCACAGTCACTGTTTCAAAATCTCACTTCTCTGTACAACCCATTAAAACAAAGTGGATTGTTGTTCTGAGTGCCCAGACTCCAGGGATCTGTATGACTCACTCCTGCACTTCCTCCAGGTAGAAGCTCAGATTTTTCATCCAGGCAGTGGGCCTCATAGACATCGGCTCATCGGTCGCCCTGTTGACCCAGAATTGTTGTTGTTCTCACAGCACAGTGTGGCCATCTGGTTGGCTGGACATTCATGGGCACATCTGCTACTACCCAATGCACTTCAGAGAGCCTGTTTCACCCTTGGGGTATTTTATTTCATTCCTTGTTGTAGCCTTCAAAGGAGCCCTGGTGGTGCTGTGGTTAACCACTAACCTGTTAACCAAAAGGTCAGCAGTTCAAACCCACCAGCCACTCTAAAGGAGAAAGATGAAGTAGTCTGAGTCCATAAAGATTTGCACACCCTCTCCTATAAGGCTGCCATCAATCACACTGATCTGAACTGCAAGGAGTTTTGTTCTGTAACTTCTGTGCCTACAACAAGACTGGCCACACTAAACAAGTGGTGCTCACTTAACAATGCAAAATGGATATTGTTGTTGTTGTTAAGTACCGTAGAGTCGGTTCCAACTCATAGCAACCCTGTACAGGGTTTCTGAGGCTGTAAATCTTTATGGGAGCAGAAAGCCTCATCTTTCTCCCGTGGTAATTTTGAACTGCCGACCTTGAGGTTAGCAGCCCAATTTGTAATCACTACACTACCAAAATGGATATTACACACACACAAATGGCCTTGTCCTGTGAGAATAAATTGGCAATTATTCCTAGGCTTACACAAAGAGGCATCAAAGGAGTTCAGAAAAATCCTGACTTTTAAATCTACTGAATTTAAAGCATTCTGAATTCACACATTGAATTGATGTGTCTTGGTGTTTCCTCATAGAAGATATATAAATCTTTACTGAAGCAGACTGCCTGGGATTCTAGCAAAGCTATGGGGTCCTGATGTGGTGCTGTGGGCTAATATGCTGGACAGCAAAGTTGCTTTGAACTTCAAAGTCGACAGTTTAAGCTCACCAGCTATACAGGGTTGCTATGCGTCAGAACTAACTCAACAGCACATAACAACAACAAAGAAAAAAATGTGTTTTGATAGTCCAAACTGAGAAAATATATTGTTCTTTTGGTGGGGATGTCTCATTTGCTGAAGCCTTCATTCCCTTACTGACTATTAAGGAAGATGCTACGGCAGATTAGACAAGATGTGAACATCATGGCTTCCCAGTCATTATATGTGGTCCACCGCCTCAGCCCTGTGGGTAAATACTTCCTACCCCATTTTATAGTGATGGAAGCAAGTCTACAGAGACCTGAGCACCCAGCAAGGCAACAGGAGTGTAGAGTGTAGGTGTACACCACACCTACCCTTATTCCACTTAAAAGTTCTGGTCTTAAAAGCACACCAGTGACCACTGCTCTTCCTAGGAAAGTGATTAAAATTATTTTTGAAATATTTTCTGGGTTCTGTACATGCATGAATGAATGACTTAATAAAAAGGTAGGATGATATGTTGTTATTAAGTGTGATCAGCTCTAATTCATAGCGACCATGTATAGGGTTTCCTAGGAGCAGCTGGTGAATTTCAACAGCTGGCCTTGCGGTTCACATCTATTGGTCCAGTGCAGTATCCCACAGCAAAATGCCAGAGCCAGACATCTTAGCTCTAACCATCCATTTATCTTTTTCTGGCTATATGATGGGGCACAAATTATTCAACCCAAGTTGAGCACCTCAGCTCCCTCATCCATAAAATAAGATTCATAATAAAATACCTTTCTTACAGAAATATGCTAAACAGCTAGTGAATGAATACATACACAACACTTATAATTTTGTTGTTGTTAAGTGTCATCAAGTCAGTTCTGATCCACAGCATTTCCAAGGAGTGTCTGGTGAGTTTGAGCCAGCAACCTTGCAGTTCAAACCGACTTTACTGTACAGGGCATTAACCCACAGTGAAACAGCAGAACTCCTTAGAATCTGGTAAATAACACCAAGTAATTATGAATAAAATCTGAATTTAACATTTAGCCCTATGGTTATAATTTTTTAGCTATTATTTCAAATCCATTTATTTTTAGATCTCTAGTATAAATGACGCAATCTCTCTCTTAATCTTGTTAACAGATCAATGATAATATTTTCATACAAAATTTATGTTTGTAATGGATCTGATTTTACCTGTTTTTAAAATAAAATCATTTTGAAGACATATGTGACTTATTAAATTAACTAAGGAGAAAAAAAAACACAAAAAAACACCAAACAACAAGAAAAGAAAACTGAATATTAAGAAAACAAACCAGCAGACATACAAAAGTGAACATTGCCTGCTAAAACTAGATTCCAACTGACATTTTCCAAAGACTTCCTCCCACTAGCAAAAGACTAAATTATTTTATTGCCTGCATTTCTTAACAATTGAGTTCTAGAATTGAGTAAAACTCTACTGAAGCTTTGCTGGCTCCCCAACTTTCACATTAGAGTTGAAACAGGGGGTATATAGATGATCCCAGTATGTATACGAATAGGGCATTGGGAAAACACAAGCCTATTTTAAGCCCTATTTGACACTCAAATAGAGTAAGAGTTGAGTGCATAAGAGAATGTGTTTTTCCTTCCCACATTTATATTATTCATGCTACTTTTTCATTGCTGCATGGAATGTTACATAGAATAGTACTAAATGCAAAGGTTTTATGTCGAAATTTAGTAAAACAAGCAAGCATAGGACAGTAAAGTAGAAAAGTAGTCAACAGGGGAAAATAGTCCTTGTGTTTTCTATTTTATTTCAATCACAAAATAATATTTGCTTCCTCACCAAATATAATGTAGCTAAAATTAGTAATTTATGATATCTGCCTACTGGTTATGTTTATTTCCTAAGGAACATGATCAACATCGAAATATAGTTGACTAGAAGGAAAGATCAAAGACAGACAGACAGATAGATAGAAATACTCATCAATTGCTAGATACCACATCCATGAGTTATGCTTCTTTCTACAGACAAATATCTAGAATAAAAATTAATTCAAACAAAGACTTGTATATTGTTTGAAATGCCTTTAGAAATACAGCTTCTTTCACAGTCATCGTCTTTGATGGAATTTCATTAAGTTATTTTCCCATTAATGTCAAGCAGATGAGAACTAGCACGATAAATTCAATAACATAAAATTATAAGTCATAATGTATACTTTGTTTTTACATGAACTATAGTGGAACTTCCTTTACCAACAGCCTATAAGGAAACAAATAATAAAATATTAAAGACTGCTGTCTTGAGGATGATGCTTTCTGAAATTATCACCTCCATGTTCATATCGAGCATATCTATCCAGAGTTCGATGAGAACATAATGCTAGCATAGCTGGGGGACAATTCTCCACATAAAACCTTAAGCATCAAGGAGGACGACTAATTTCTCTATATTAAGGCAGACAGTTGAGCATCAAAGGATGAGCAAGCACCATGGTTCTGGGCACCAAGAGCACAGGGCAGCCTTGTGACTTAAAGCACAATTGGTACCTTATATGTGTTTTCATTTCAGCATCAACATGGGGATTCTTATAGAGATTTGCAGGTAACCAGTGCTCAATGAGGATTAATTGAACAAGTGAAAAACAAAATGACAATAGGCCTTGCATGGAAGGGAGAAGAATGGACCTGAAAACACTCAGTGGGTGGAGATTGTGAGGACACTCACAATCACTAGCACCTGCTTTAGTATGCAATGAGGTGATAACCAGCAAAGCATCAGCCTCTTCCCTTTGGATTGAGCCTCTGAGATCTTCACTCCCTGTCCATTCATGTTGCTACCAGACTTCTCAGGACTGACTCTTCCTTTGAATGTGTGTCTTACTCACGACAGAAAGAGACACCCTCAAACTTTGTTCTTATCAATGTTCTTATGGCAACTAGTGCTTGCTTGCTTCTAGAATTTTTGTGGAGCATTTGACTGTAGCAGTAATGCAAGTCTATGTGATTCCATTGTGTATTTAAAGGGCTGAAACTGTCAAAGCATTAGCTTGACAGACCAAGAAAAAAATATATAACTGAATACAGATGATAAGAGCACAATAAAATTATCTATTTACACATGGACCATATAGTGACATTTTATTTCCTTGACAACAGTGTATTTTCATCAAGATGAAAATTGAAGGAAAAACAAATGAAAACAAACTTTGAAGGACAAGCAGAATCGATTCTTCAGGTGGATTCTCATGCACTTAATGAGGATCTGCTAAACAGTTAGGGGGGAAAAGGGATTGCAGAAAATTTGACAGACACCAGAGAATTATGAGGAATAAATTCTACAAATTCCCTCTATTATGGGTTGAATTTTGCCTCCCAACAATACTATGTGTTGAAATCCTAACTTCATGGTATCAATGAATGTGATCTTCTTTAGAAAAGGATCTCTACAAATGTGATTAGTCAAATAAGCATGACAACATATTGGAGTGGTGGTGGTGATACTGGTAGTGGTAGTGCGCCATGGTGTCAGTTCCAATTCATAGCGACCCCGAATCTTTATGGGAACTGAAAGCCTCATCTTTCTCCCATGGAACTGCTGGTAGTTTCAAACTGCTGACCATGAGGCTAGCAGCCTGACTCGTAACCACTACACAACCAGAGCTCCTTACATACTAGAGTGGTGGTTATGTGCCATGGAGTCCGTTTCCCGACTCATAGTGACCCTGTGCTGGGTTTCCGAGGCTGTAAATCTTTACCAGGAGCAGAAAGCCTCATCTTTTTTCCACAAAACAGCTGGTAGTTTCAAACGGCGAACCTTTACAGCCTGATTCGTAACCACTACGTTACCAGAGCTCCTTATATACTGGGGTTGTTGTTGTTGTGACATGCTGTAGAGTCGGTTCGGACCCACAGCGACCCTGTATAGGGTTTCCAAGGGGCAGCTGGTAAGCTTGAATCGCCAACCTTGCAGTTCAAATGGCTTTGCAGTCTGGTGAATTAATCCACAGTGCCACACCAGGGCTCCACATACTGGAGTAACTTTTGTTAAATGATTGGTTTAATTGGTCTAATTGGTTCCGACTCATAGCAATCCTATACAGGGCTTCCAAGGAACAATTGGAGGGTTTGAACCACTGGCCTTGCAAGTCAAATACTTATCCTACCTCGCTACACCGGTTCTGAGCCCTAATCCCACATAGCTGGTGTCCTTATAAAAGATACAGGAACAGACCCAGAGGAAGCCAGCCATGTGAGGATGGAGTCAGAGATTGAAGAGATGCTGCCACAGCCCAGGAAAGCCTAGGGCTATGATAAGATGAAAGATTTGAAGAAGGATGTCTTCCTAGAGGTTTTGGAGATAGCAAGGTCCTGTTAATTTAGGACTTGTAACCTCCAGACCTCGAGAGAATAAATTTCTATTGTTTTAAGCCACTCACTTTGTGTTCTTTGTGGTCATTTGTTATGGCAACCCTAGAAAACTAATAAGCCCTATATTTCATGCATGTGCAAAGGCCTATTTTTGAAAATATTTTGGACTCATTTATTTAAAATGCACTCATAGATCGGAGTCCTGGTGTGGAGCTGTGGGTTAATGTGCCAGACTGCAAAGCTGTTTGAACTACAAGCTCGGTGGTTCAAGCTCACCAGTCACTCCTTGGAAACCCTATGCAGAGTCGCTATGGGTCAGAATCGACTTGAAGGCACTTAACAACAACAACAACTCATAGATATTAAAGTTGCTTATACTTTCTCATATCCCACTTTTGTGCTAGAATATGTAAACATTTTCACATCAGGAGATGGTTTTATAACATTATAGAAAATCAGGAGGCGGGGCTTGACGGCAGATAGGGTACAGATGCAGTGAAGTTCTCCGTCAGCAATACCACAGAATAGCAGGCAAAGCAGGTTCAGGGCAGAGCTCCATAATTCTGAACTACATATATAGGAATATTTTTAAAGTTTGAAGGCTTATAGCTAGAAGAACATGGAAACATTAAAACTATGAGGAAACTCACAAGAAAGAACACAAAAGCCATGAATTCATCATGGGAAGAAACACTGAACAAAGAAAGCAACAACACCGCACACAAACAAACATAATGGCAGCAATGAATCCATACCTATCTATAATTACACTGAATGTAAATGGATTAAATGCACCAGTTAAGAGAGGGACAGTGGCAGAATGGATAAGAAAACAAGATCCTTCAATATGCTGTCTGCAAGAGACACATCTTACACACAGGGACAAAAACAAATTAAAAGTCAAAGGATGGAAAAAAATATACCAAGCTAACTGCAATCACAAATGAACAGGAGTGGCAGTACTAATCTCTGATAAAATAAACTTTACGGCAAAAAACAGCATTAGATAAAGATGGACATTATCTCTTGATTAAAGGGACAATTGAGCAAGATGGCATAACCATAATAAATATCTATGCTCCCAATGAAAGAGCTCCAAAATATAAAAAGCAACCTCTAGTAGATCTGAAAAAAGAAACAGATGCTTCTATAATAATAGTCCACCACACATCTGTCAGTTTGCCATACAGTGGTGGCTTGTGAGTTGCTGTGATTCTGAGAGCTATGCCACTGGTATTTTAAATAACCAGCAGGGTCATATGGTGGGCAGGTTTCAGATGAGCTTCCAGACGAGGCCAGACTAGGAAGATGAATCCCAGAATTATGAAGGCCATCAAAGAAAAAATGGGGGAAAATGTGACTGCTCTAATTCAGGGAATACACAGACTACCAAACATTTTGAAAACTACACAAGCAAAAATAGACAAAATAGATTATTGAGACATACTAAAATTAAAAAGTTATGTGCATCAAAAGATTTCACCAGAAGAATAAAAAGAGAAACCACAGAATGGGAAAAAATCTTTTGCAATGACACATCAGACAAGGGACTCATTTCTAAAATATATAGGAAACTGCAACACCTTTACAAGAAAAAGACAAATAACACAATTAAAAATCGGTGCAGAACATGAACCAACACTTCACCAAAGAAGAGATCCAGACAGCCAACAAACATATGACGAAGTGTTCACGATCACTAGCTATCAGAGAGATGCAAATCAAAACAATAATGAGATATCATCTCACCCCAGCAATAACAGCAAAGATCAAAAAGTAGAGGACAATAAATGCTGGCAAGAATGTAGAGACTGGGATGCTCCTGCATTGCTGGTGGGATTGCAAAATGGTCCAACCTCTCTGGAAAGCAATATGGCACTTCCTCAGAAGGTTGGAAATACAGACACCTTATGATCTAGCAATTCCTCTACTTGGTATTTACCCACAAGAAATATGAGCCATAACACGAGTAGATATATGCACCCCAATGTTCATAGCAGCACTATGTACAATAGCAAAAAGGTGGAGATGCCAAAGTACCCATCAACTGAAGTAGGGATAAACAAACTGTGGAGCATACCCACAATGGAATATTTTGCTACACGTGAAGAACAACAGGGAAGCTGTAAGCTATCCCATAACATGGATGAACCTTGAGGACATTATGTTGAGTGAAATTAGTCACAAAAGGAGAAATATTGCATAGGACTACTACTGTAAAAGACTAAGTAAAAGAACCCATACTAAAGTGTGTGTGTGTGGGGGGGGGGTGGATTCTTTGTTGGTTACTGGATGTGGGGGGTGTGGTGAGAGGAGGGAGGGGAAAGTGGAGCACAGGGTAGCAAATAGACACAGGATAGTTTGGGTGTTGGGGAGGGGGGCAATACACAAAGAGGAGAGGCATGGAAGAACAAGACAGATGGGAGAACAATTAGGCAGGTTTGCATGGGCTAAGTAGGACAGAGGTAAATAATAATGTATGCACAACCTTGGAACAATAGGGCTCTGGGATACAGGGAGCTTGGCTGTTTTGAATCTTGGTTTCCCTTGCTTACCATTATAAAATAGACACTTGAGGGGGAGAGAAAGAAATAGCCAGAAATATCACCATAGAAATCTTTTAAGTCCATCTTCTGCCTATAACTGATTGGAATATCTAGAATGGGGCTACAACGTGCCCAGTGAACCCCATACAGAATCTTCTGAGGTGTGAAATTTCCACTTGAAAAGACAAGCAGACCAGCCTGAAGCAGCTAGAACAGAAGATACTTCTTGAAAGAAAGAGCAACAGGAAAAAGACAAAACAATAATGGCAGTCCAACTGACTACTACAAGAACAAGCAAGTTGCTTGCCTAGGAGACTTCAAGACAAGAGGTTGGGTTCCCTCAGGGCAAACCCCCTTCCAAGACTAACACTCAATCGGAATACACGAACAGACACGTGCTCTGACTGGTGCCCACACTGGTCACCAACAAGGGAAAGTCAGGGGAAAACAGCAATGAAACAGCAAGCTAAGCCCTACCACATTCAATAGACTCCTGTGAACCTGGGTGGAGACCTGGTTGGCCAGCAGTTTGGCAAGACCTGGGGACTCTTGAGCCCAGAGTCAGTGAAATAGCCACAGAGGACTAGAGTGGAGAGTGAAGCGTCCAGCTGATAAGAAGAGAGGGCATATGCACCAGAACACCCACACTTGACCTGGCTTCATTGGCTGGATGATCAGAACTTAACTAGAATAAGAAAGAAGAAGGAAAAAAAGAGCAATCTGATCCAATGTGATGAACTTGATGGATGCAGTAGCTCAAAAGAGGGAACAAATCTTTACATTCCCACTCCCTCAACACACAGGGTAGACAGGGAGGGCAACTTGGACATTGGTTACCCAAAATGGGGGGGGGGTGTGCTAGAAAGGCAAGATGTGACTAGCTTACAAGCTTTCATGAGGGAGCTTAGATCCAGAGGGCGTGGAGGAAGGTAGACTCTCCACTGAGTAGTATCCAATCTGTCTGGGCGGGACTGATGAAAGAAGATGGGGATAGCATTCATGAGATTCAATAGTGCATAACTAATATCAGGACTGACTGTGAGGGTTGGAAATGTAAAGGTAGCAAAAGGAAGGAAGTGGTTGACTTTGCAGGCCAGTAGCAGAGACCCCTGGGACCAGCAAGGGAGAAGAATGGAGTGTGGGAACCTACACAGAGGAACAGTGACACCAGAGATGGAGGCAGAGACGATGACGTGGAGAGATGGAGCAGCTGGGAACTCTAGACCCAAAGAGGGAGAGCAGCTGTGTACCGACAACCAGGGGGCAAGCTTGTGGGGTGTACCCTGTGGTTGGTTAATTAAAAAAAAAACATTATGTATTTTTGTTGCATAGTATTTCATCATTTTAATTTGATGTATCATTTATTTACCCCTACTTGTTAGTCATTTAGTTTGTTAACTAGAGTTTACCTAAACCTTAGACTCAGTTTTTCATCTACATCAAGAAATATGGAAGACAGCTATCTGCCCAACTGATTGGAAGAGATCCATATTTGAGCCCATTCCACAACAGAATGTGGAAATCAACAGACAATATCATCACTATCACATGCAAGTGAAATTTTGCTAAAAATAATTTTTAAAACTGTTAAAGGAGAACATTGCAAGGAAATGCCATGGATGTCATTGCTAATGTCAGATAGATCTTGGGAGGAAGCAGAGAATACCAGAAAGATGTTTACCTGTGCTTTATTGACTATGCAAAGGCTTTCAACTATGGATCTGACAAGCTAATGGCAGCATTGTGGAGAATGAGTATTCCAGAACACTTAATTGTGCTTGTGAGGAAAATGCACGTAGACCAAGAGGCAGTTGTTCTAACAGAACAAGGAGACGCTGAATGGTTTAAAATTAGGAAAGGTGTATGTGCCAGGGTTGTATTCTTTCACCATATTTATTCAATCTGGAGCCCTTGTTGGTGCTGTCAGGTAAATGAAGGACTGCAGGGTCAGTTTGCACCACAAGGTCAGCGTTTCAAACTTGCCAGCCGCTCCTTAGAAATCCTATACAGGGTCGCTATGAGTTGAAACCAACTCAACAGCACTTAATACCACAACAACAATAAATCTATATGCTGAGCAAATAATCAGAGAACCGAAATATACAAAGAACGTGGCATCAAGATTGGAGGAATAGTCATTAAAAACTGTGATATGAAGATAATACAACTTTGATTACTGAAAGTGAAGAGGGCTTAAAATACTTATTAATGAAGATCAAAGACCACAGCCTTTGGTATGGGTTGCACTTCAACATAAAGAAAACAAATATCCTCACAACTGGATCATAATATGTAACATCATGATAAATAGAGAAAACATTGAAATTTTCAGGCTTGATTTTGCTTAGATTCATCACCATTACTCATGGAAGCAGCAGTTAAGAAATCAAAAGATGTATTGCATTAGGCATATCTACTGCACACGACAAAGTGTTCAAGAGCAAAGACGTCTGCTTGAGGACTAAGGTACACTTGACCCAAGCCATGGTACTTTCAATAACCTCATATGTATGTGAAGTTTGAACAATGAATACAAAAGACCATAGAAGAATTGATGCATTTGAGTTATGATGTTGGAGAAGAGTATTCAAGGTACCATGGACTGCCAGAAGAATAAATATCTGTGTTGGAAGAAGTACAATCATTTGGCTCCTTAGAAGCCAAAATGGCCAGACTGCATCTCTCATACTCTGGAGATACTATCTGGAGGGACCACTCTGGAAAAATGATATGCTTGGTAACATGGAAAGACAACAGAAATGAGGTAGACCCCCAATGAGATGGATTGGCACAGTGGCAGCAACAATGGCCTTACGTGTAGCAGTAATTGTGAGGATGGTGTAAGATCAGGAGGTGTTTCGTTCTGTTGTATGTAGGCTCACTACAGGTCTGAACTGACTTGATGGCACCCAACAACTGTTAATTGATGGTACATGGAGGGGATTGCAATCTGTAATGAAGCAAAGGGTAGGATTTGCTGAATGTAAAATTGAAAATAGGCTCTGTAAATCTTCACTCAATTCACAATAAAAGATTCAAAGAAAGAAAGAAAAAGATGCCCTCAAATCATCATCTTCATACAGAACTTATTACTCCTGCATTGGCTGCTCATCAGTCTCTCTGCTACCTTTTAAATTTTCAGATATTTGGATGTTTTCTAGGCCACCTATTGCTATTTATTTTAATTCAATTACCTTGGAGTCAGAGAACAAACCAAACCAAACCCATTGCCTTCAAGTGAATTCTGACTCATGGTAACCCCATGCGTTCTAGAGTAGCACAAAAGTGGGTTGTTTGTTTTGGCTGGTTAGCAGGCCTTTCAATTATGGCCCAGCTTCGTTGTTTTGTGCCCTCCAGTCGATTTTGACTCATAGTTATCCTACAGGACAAAGTAAGAGTTCTCTAGAGGTTTTGGAAACTAAAAATTTCCTAAGAGCTGCTGCAGGTTCAAACTCCCAAGCTTTTGATGAGACTCTAAATGCCTAGCCATTATCAAGGGCTACTTTTGAGGTTAGTTGTTGTTGTTGTTGTTGTTGTGTGCCGTGGAGTCGGTTCTGACTCATAGCGACCCTGAACAGGGTTTCCAAGGCTGTTAATCTTTACGGGAGCAGAACGCCTCATCTTTCTCCTGCGGAGCAGCTGGTAGTTTCGAACTGCTGACCTTGCGGTTCGCAGCCCGATTCGTAACCATTACACTTTACACTTAAGGACTCCTCAGTTTTTAGTCAACTTGTCCAAGGCATGATGTGCCCACAATCAGCTCTGATATCTCCACCTCCTGTCACACCACATCTGGGAGCTTCAGGGTCACCACCCTCCCAATCCTGCAGAGTGTCAGGCCCCTGTATTACTAGCACTAAGGTATGGGTTATGTGGGTGAGCAAATACTCAGAGAAATGGAGAGCCGTGCAGTGGAATACACTGGATGCTTCTGCCTTTGTTATTGTTGTTGTTAAGTGCCATCGAGTCGGTTCAACCCATAGTGACCCTGTATAGAGTTTCTGATGAGCAGCTGGTGAGCTGGAACCGCCGACCTTGCAGTTCAAATGATTTTGCAGTCTGCTGCATTAACCCACAGTGCCACACCAGGCCTTACTAGGGTACAAATGGCCTGCTCACCTTGCCTGCGTCAGGGAATGAGTTACCACATGGAGAATAAGTGGTGATTCTTTAAAGACCAACCAACATTTCCAAGCAGATATTTGGAGTGATGTTTGCGGGGAATCTGAGGAGTAGGTACACACTCCTAGCAGAGACAAGGCAGGTTTTGAAGGGAGCACACCAGTGGTGACATATGAGATGTGGTGAAGACAGATGGTCTCCCACCACCTTTGAGGACTGCCCCTATGTTCTTTCAAGGACATCTTTGCCTACATAGTTATGCCTTTCCCCACAACTGGGCTTCACTCTTCCTCTTTGAGGACATGTTCTAATCTGTATTTGTAAAACAGATTCAGTCTGTAGTAGCTAGGAGACAAATAAGGTTTTATTACAGTTATGTGTAGCATGACCATAGACCTCCAGTTTGCCCAGGACAGTCATGGTACACACCTGCATGTCCAGCGTAAGTACTAGGCATGTCTGTTTGCACTGTCAATGTGTTCTGGTTTGAATGCTACAGTTCAAGAAGTCTTCCCAGGTTCACAACACACATGCACATTCTTGGAAGTACTTGGAAGGAAGGCACAAACGATGTCAGGGTCACAAAGCAACTGTTCAAGAACACAGACTCAGAGTTTCAGTCCCAGCTAGCTCGGGATCTTGAGCAAAAGAACTCTCACCAAAGTGCTTCTGTTTTGTCTTTTCATAAAACGACAATGATGATAACTGTGTGTACATGAAAAAGAGTGTGTGTCTACTGTGTATCCTCAATGAACTGTTTCTTTCAGTGTTTTCCACAAATTCTCATCAGAGAAAGGAATGAAGAATAAATGTGGCAGTATCTCCATTGAACAAAAATACAATTACCAAAAACAGAGATAGGAGACTACAACTAAAAATTGGTGCAGTTTGGGCACGATACATGGCAAAAAGAAGTAACCATTGTGGTAAAAAGGATTCCGAGTTTCAGAAGATGGCTGTCTGCTCTCCAGAATTTCTATCCCCATTTGCTAAGTTTTCCCTGATTATAAAATTTCATTAATCTTAGCTATAAATGTTTTGAATTATAAAATGAAAGTATCCCACAATTTCATCTTCCTGACCCATTCCAAAAGAGTTACATTCTTTGAATTACTTGTCAGTGCCAATATTTGAAAACACACAAGCTCTTAAGTTACCTACCTTAGTAATTTGACTGCTAACCACAAGGTTGGTTCTTCAAGCCACCAGTCACTCCTTGGAAACTCTCTTCAGGGTCACTATGAGCCCAAACTGACTTGATGGCACTTAATAATAACAACCCCAGTCATGGGCAATTAGATACTCACCAGTTTCTCATTATTTTAAACAATGATAGAATTAACATGCTTGTAATAACTGTGCAAATGTCTCCACAGGAAATGACTCAAAAAAGGATTTCTGGATTTAAAATATGCAGATTTTTAAATGGAATATATCCTATCAAATTATCCCCAAAAGAAATGCACACATAAAAGTCATATTTCTGAAACAAGTTTCCCCATATCCTTAATAATGATGGATGAGTAGTAAATGAATATTAATTTTTCATATGCATTTTTCTAAGGCATTGTTAATATTAACCACCATTGCATCACCCTTTTCCACATTGCTGTTGGAATGATGACTTCTCTGTAGTGTCCTGTACCCAAGACCACTCTCAGTCAGCTTCTGAAACTCAGAATCCCATACTACAATGGATATTTCTCCTTTGCCATGCGTCTTGCCTAAACTGTCCCAATTTTAAGTTACAACTCTGTTATAATATCCTCTGCCATATAGAAGTTTACAAATATTGAACTTAACAAAATGGCAATGTTTTTGTTCTAGTGTCTGGCCTTGGTATATTGTTATGCAACATCCATGACAGCTAAGATTTTGCGTAAACTTGGCTAGGCCTGGACTCTCAGTGGTTTGGCAGTTATGACATAATCATTTCCCATGATAAGATAGGTAATGATGTGATGTGTTATGATCAGCCCTGACCTGATGTGCTAATCCTATGTGTTGTAAACTCTCACTTCTTTGATATGAATGAGGCCAGATACAATCTACAGGATTAGCTTGGATCTTGAGTCAATCTCTTTTGAAATGTGAAAGAGTAAACAGGCAAGCAGGACTCAGAGGGAACTACTTGCACCAAGAAAGAAGAGTCAGGAGTGGAATATGTCCTTTGTACCTGGGGTCCCTTTACTGTGAACCTCCTAGACCTAAGAAAAGATTGATGCCAAGACACATGAAGATCTCCAAGGAATTTTAGACCTACAGATGCTGAAAGGAGACATGGACTTTTCTCCAGAGCCCACAAAGAAAGAATGTCTTTTACTAGAATCAGCAGTCTGAATTTGAATTTCTATCCTCCTGTTGTGGACCTATAGGGTAAGCACTGGCCTGCAAACCACAAGGTCAGCAGTTCACATCCCTCAGCTGCTCCTCAGAAACACTAGACAGGGTCACTATAAGTCAGAAGCAACTCCATGACGCTTACCAGTAACAACAGTGAGAGACTAAGTTTCTCTTTGTTCATGACATTCCACTTGGGGTATTTCTGTTATATCCGCACTAAATGATGATGATGATGATTTTTTTTTACTATAGGATTAAAGCACAGTAAGAGGTAATCTAAATAGTTTTCTATATTTTCTCCCAAGCTTTTAAAACCATATACATAAAATCCTTTACTCCATTCATTACACATGCCATGAGGTCAAAAACTGAGCATCTAAGGTTTCTCCTCAAAACCTTAACTAAGTTTTCTCTTTAACTCTGATTCAGAACATCATTTTTATTAACTGTCTAAAATCCCAGGAAAGAATGCGTCTGTTATGAGACTTTCTCTTCTCTTCCATTGACTTACTATAACATTGCTGTGTGATTTGCCTCCTCTTTTGTTTTTTGATATTTTTTATTAACCCATAAGGAAACTTGCCATAACTAATCTTTTTTCTAAAACTATTATTGTTGCTCTCACCTATTTATTCATCATGTGAACTTTACCAGTTCATTAAGGTCTTGCCAATACTAGGATCTCTTTGGAAATTGTGTTTTATTTGTATTTGTTAAGTGGGAAATGGGTAATGTCCATATAACATTAATCTTCCATTCACACCTTTGCATTACTGTTGAACTTTATTTTCTTTATGAAAATGGTCCTCATGGAGTGGAAACTATACTTACGACAGCTCCCATCCAATGTTTTTGTTTTTGTTTTGTTTTCACCCCAAAAGGCACTCAGTTTTAAAATAGAAAACTTGCAAGCTGGGTCCTGCTTCAAAGCTACGTGGCAACGTCTCTGAGTCTGGTTTTTCCTATGGTAGATTGCCGTTGCTGCTGCTGTTGTAGCTAGGTGCCATTGAGTCAGTACCAACTCATAGTTACCTTATGGACAACAGAATGAAATACTGCCAGGTCCTGCACCAACCTCATAACCATTGCTACCCTTGAGCTCATTGTTGATGCCACTGTGCCAATTCATTTCATTGCGGGGTCTTCTTCTTTTTGGCTGGTCTTCCACTTTACCAAGCATAATGTCTTCTCCAAGGACTGGTCCCCGCTGATAATATGCCCAAAGTATGAGAGACGAAGTCTGGCCATCCTGGCTCCCAAGGAGCCTTCAGGCTCTACGTCTCCCAACACAGATTTGCTTGTTAGTTCAAATGGTGTTTGTAGGAAGAACAGGACATGTGTGAAACCCACTCTGAGGCAGTTCTCAAACCAAGGAATGCCATGATGACAACCACAAGGAACACCTTGCATGCCAAAGATTATGGGAACGAACACACGGACTAGGTGGCTGGGAGAGAAGTCTATAATGAGGAGAAAATATTTGTGCCTGACTGTTAGCTAGATCATAATAAACTTTAGCTTTGTTGTGGTGCCCGAATATGCCTCCTGCCTAAGACTGTACTTAAAGATGTATTGTAACTAATAAAGCTCGCTCTTAACTGACCATCTCCAGCCCCCTGTCACATTCATTCTCTGTCCGCCTCCAGAGACCCCCCTTGTGCAGGCTGGTCCTACAGTTGTTGGTATCTAATTTTTGTGTTGAAGCCTGAAATCTAAAGGAATGCGGTCTGCCGAGGACTATAGCCAGCAGTCAGAATCCTAACTCCAGCTTGAGCTTTAACATTAAGGTCAGATGCTATCTTGAGTAGTTTACATGCTTTTTGACAACTGCATTGGCAAAGTCAAGGAGAGGCAGCTTTGCCTTCAGGATGTGTGCATGTCAAAGTGGATTTGCTACCACTTCCCTAGCCAGCTCACTGAGGGACAGTCTCCCTCACAAGAACTTGCCTGGGCTTGCCACTTAATGAAAACCAGGGTGGCACTGTGGGTTAATGTGCTGGGCTGCAAGATCAGTTTGAACCACAAGGTCGGTAGTTCAACCTCACCAGCTGCTCCTTGGAAACCCTGAACAGGATCGCTATGAGATGCAACAGATTCAGCAGCACTTAACAACAACTAAAGGAACAGAATGGCCATGAATCATACCCCAGCAAAATAGGTAGTAAGCCCCAGAACCAATCCTGTAAGCTTTTCTCATCTTCAATCGTTCACTTCCTTCCTCTGAAGCCCACGGTCCAGTCTTGACGGTGGTGTATTGATCAGCCAGTGGTTATAGCATTGTGTCAAAATTTCATTTGTTTTCTGTGTCTTATAAATCATGACTATGAATGCCCTGGACACCATTATGGCCTCACGCTGATGGCCTCCCTCATGGAGATGATTTCTTTCTTGTCTTTGTTATCTTCAAGCCATAATAAAAGGGTCTCTATTAATCACATTTGAATGTGTGGTCTTTTCTCCTTTAAAACAGATCAGTGTCCTCTGCAGGATCTGAATCCATTTTTCCTGGCAGGATTCCAGAGACAGAAGAGCAGGCAGGTACCAGAAAAGAAGAGGGTGTTTTATTCCACTGCATTCCATGGACCCTGGGGACCACTTGAGGTATGTGCTCTTGGATTTTTAACACATGCTTCAGGGCTTCCCAAGACTCTTAAGGCTTACTGTGTATTTTTTTTCATCTGAGAATTGTTAAAGCTTTATCCTTATCTATTTTCTGGCAAATGTTATCTTTATGAGAAAGTATAAATGTCGTTGACGCTCTCTTAAAAGATCTGGGAAAAATAGCAGGTACGTGTGTAAGGAGCTAAGACTAGATTCTAAAATAAGGCTCTTACAAATGTTCAAGATTGTAGTTTAGCACTGTGATAGTTAAAGTTTTGTGTCAACTTGACTGGACCAGGATTCTCAGTGGTTTGATAGACAAGACATAATAAACCCTCAAGGTGAGAGGTGATATGAGCAGTCAATCAATTGAAAGGAAGTTTTTCCTCAGGGATGTCATCTGCTTCCAGAATACTGAACACTCAGGCAAAACTTGTTAGCTTTCTGCTGGGTCCAGATCCTGTATCTGACTTGTCATCTAATTTTACGGTCTTTGGACTCAAGTCAGTGGCCTGCTCTCTTGCCTGTCAATTCTGGGAGTCATCTGCCATCTTACCAGCCTGACCTGCTAGACTTCAATCGAACCTGCCAATCTTGGTTTCTTGGTTGGTCAGCCCTGCAACTACGTGAATCATAAGCCTTCAGGCTGACATCTGACCAAGGAACTTGAGATTTGCCATGTCTACAACTGTGTGAGCCATTTCCTCAATATATAATCTTATCTACAGATATACATATATGTTTCACAGAATTTTCTTCTCTACAGAACTCAGACTAAGGCAAGCACCAATAGAAGTGGTGTTGATTCATCAACTTCAAGAGAAAGTACATGGGCTGGATCCTGGCCTAATAAATTTTCTTTGCATTTCCCCCCCTTCTCTTTACAAGAATCAAGTGGTTTTAATTTTTGTTGTCTCTGCTGGTAAGAGCAGAAAGTGATTGTGTGTGTGTGTGTGTGTGTGTGTGTAAATTATTGTGCTAGAAGTTTTAAAAGGAGGTCAAAAGCTATTAAAATCAAAGCAGTCAGGATATGCCAGTTCAGTGGATGGGCAAGGAGT
>NW_006408562.1:9969376-9974528 GCF_000296735.1 Chrysochloris asiatica | reverse complement strand
TCAAGAAATCAAACAATATATTGCATTAGGCAAATCTGCTGCACAAGATGCCTTTAAGATGTTCAAGAGAAAATATATTGGTTTGAAAATCAAGGTGCATCTGACCCATGCCGTGGTATTTTTAATAGCCTCATATGCATGTGAAAGTTTGGCAGTGAAGAAGGAAGACCACAAAAGAATCAATTCATTTGAATTATGGTGTTGGAGAAGAATACTGAAAGTACCATGGACTGCCAGAAGAACAAACAAATATTTCTTGGAAGTGCAGCCAGAATGTTCCTTAGAAATCAGGTTGGTGAGACTTCATCTATCATAGTTCAGGCACGTTATCAGGAAGGACCAGTCTCTGGAGCAGAACATCATGCTTGGTAAAGCGGAGGGTCAGCGAAAAAGAGGAGGAGTGTCAGTGTGATGGATTGTCACAGTGGCAGCAGAAATGGACTCAAGCATAACAACAATGGTGCAGAACTGGCAGTGTTTTGTCCTGTTGTACCTAGGGTCACTATGATTAGGAACCTACTTGACAGCACCTAATTAGAGCAGTAACAACAACAATGTCTTTATCATAGTGTCAGTAGGAACAGTTGGGGGGGGAGAGTGTCCATTTTAAATTCTCTATGTAGTTGATTACAATTTTAGAAGATCGATTCCCTGCTAATTTTTTTTTTTTAATCCTGAGTAATGGAAATAAGGACTCCTGGGATGGTGCTGTAGGATCAGCATTGGACTGTGAACCGCAAGGCTGGCAGTTCAAATCCACCAGCTGCTCCTCAGAAACCCTATACAGGGTCACTAAGAGTCACAACTGACTTGACGGCACTTAACAACAACAACAACAACAACAATGACAACACATTCAGTTTAAGGCATAAACTCCAAATCAGTGTCCTAATAAGGGCTAAAAAAAAAAAATCTAAGTTCATTCATCAAAGATGTTAAAAATTAGATTGCTTATTGTTGTAGTTAGGTGCCATCAAACTGGTTCTGATACATAGCGACCTTGTAGAGGGTTTCTGAGAAGCAAGCAGCTGATGAGCTTGAACTGCCAACCGTGTGGTTCAAACAAACTTTGTGGTCCTGTGCATTAGCCCATAGTGCTACTGGATGTACTAACACTAAGTCACTAATTTTCAGCGACTACATTATGAAAATGAGTTTCTGTTTTTGTCTTTTCTCTCCTGAAATCTTATTTAATGATGTGGTATATGGTTGAGAATTTTGCTTGTTTCTGTTAATTCCTTTTGCTCTTTTGTGGACAGTTGGTCCAGGTCTCTGATTCGGTATGCCTGCTTGCTGAAAGTGAAGAGGACTTAAAACATTTACTGGTGACGATCAAAGAGTACAGCCTTCTGCATGGATTGCATCTCAGTGTAAAGAAAACAAAAATCCTCACCACTGGACCAATAAAGAACATTCTTATCAACCAAGAAAAGATTGAAGCTGTTAAGGACTTCATTCTTCTTGGATCAAATATCAACACTCATAGAAGCAGCAGTCAAGAAATCAAACGACATATTGCATTAGGCAAATCTGCTGCACAGATGTCAGCTTGAGGACTAAGGTGTGCCTGACCCAAGCCATGAATAACCTCATATGCATGCGAAAGCTGGACAGTGAAAAAGGAAGACCGCAGAAGAATTGATGCTTTTGAGTTAATGGTGTTGGAGGAGAATATTGAAAGTGCCGTGGGCTGCCAAAAGAACTAACAGATCTGTGTTGGAAGAAGTGCAGTCAGAGTGCTCCTTGGGGTGGCTCTACAGGATAAGCACTGGATTGCAATCCATGAGATGGGTGGCCCAACTACAGCAGTCACTCTGAAAGATGAGGCTTTCTGTTCCCACAAAGATTTATAGCCTCTGAAACCCTGTCCAGTGGCGCTATAAGTTGGAACCAACTCTGTGGCACTTAAAAACAAGTCTTTGTGACCCAGAGTAAACTTAGAAAACCGTGTTCTATTTCCGTATTTCATGGGATGAATTCTATTTTCATGCAGCTCCTGGCCATTCTGAGCTGATGTGAGTGAGATGCTGACACACCCTTGCTCACTTTCACTGTTGATTAATGTTGCTGTCTGACTCCTGTGTGCGTATTTGGGGTGGAATCACCAGATCTTGCAAGAAATGTCTCAGGAGGAATAGGCAGAATTTCCTAGCCTGTTTTGAAATACACGTTGTTCACTAGTAAGAGGGAATTTTTCAGTAATTTTAAAATAGGCTAACTAAACTGAAACAAATTAAAATTGTTATTAAGTGCTGTCGAGTCTGTGCCAAGTCATAGCAACCCTGTAGAGGGTTTCCAAGGAGTGGCTGGTGGGTTTGAACTGCCAGCCTTTCAGTTGGCAGTCCTGTGCTTTATCCTACAGCACCACATTATGTACATGTTTTATGTATGTGTGTTGTATTGTGCTGTTTTAAAAATGTTATGCTGTGGTGGCACAGAATATCAAAAGGGGAAATTCAGGCATTGGCTTTATCATTCTTTTGTTAAGTGCCATCGAGTCAGTTCTGACCCATAGCGACCCTGTATAGGGTTTCCAAGGAGCAGCTGTGAGTGAGCTTGAACTGCCGACCTTGTGGGTACCATCCAGCAATTAGTCCAAAGTGCCACACCAGGACTCCTTAATTAATCCTGTTACATAAACTGGTTTCAGAAAGTCATCGAAAGTGCGATCCTCAAAACCGAGCTCTGTTTGAATGAAAACTGATATTCCATCATTTTGTTATTGAGTTCTAATTGTGAATTGAGTGATTGTTTACATGGGAGAACGTCGGTTTACTCTCATCGTTTCATTGCAATGATTACAATGAGATTCCATCCTGAGAACTTCTTTGGGTCTGTGTTCTCTTCATGAGGTTACCATAAGCCTCAATGCAATGAAATTGCTTTATGTGACCCTTAATTAGGCAGCTCTTTAAAGAGTGCACTGTAGAATGATCATTTATTTTTTATTGTTACAATAAGACCTTCTAAAGCAGAACACTTATGAAAATACAATTTTGAACTCCAGACAGTATTATTAAATTAGATAATAGTTTTAGGAACTCTGTTGATTTTATGGCGCATATGTGCCTATGAATTTAGTTGTTTTGATATAGAGAATTAATAAGAAAAATTCATTTTCACAGATTTTTGTTTTTGTAACCTTGGAATCAAAGTCATTTTAAGTAACTTAAGTTAGATATTACAGAATGCCTTTCATTTATTTGCTTATTTCCTTGGTCCTGATTAAAGAAAAGAGGGCTTGCCTAAAGAACTTTGAGAGGAGGCCCATAGTTTTTGTTTGTTTGTTTGTTTGTTTTTTAAAATCACCTGGGCCAGTTTAAACATGCAAATGAATTAGCAAGACTAGATTTTGCCTTTGAGTGTGAGTCATAGACGAGGGAGTAACTCATTCTGGATTCATATGGCCCCAGAGAAACCACAAAACAAACCCTTCCCAATTCAGTGAAGAATGAACCCTGGCTGTGCAGTGGGTCAAGTTGGCTTGGTTCAAGTGCAGTGACCACTGGCAAGAGAGGGCTGGAACTGTCTTCTCCCATGAGGATTAGCAGTTTCAGATAACCTGGGAAGCAATTCTACTATATCCTCTAGGTTTGCTATGGATTGCAATGAACAGGATGGCTGTTGTTATTGTTAGTGCCATCCAATCAGTGCCAACCTATAGTGACCCTATGCAAAATAGAATGAAACATTGCCCTGTCCTGAATTATTCTCCAAATTGCTGTTATGTGGAAGCCCATTGTTGTTGCCACTGTTCAATCCATCTCATTAGTGGTCTTCCACTTTTTCATTGACCCTCACATGATGTCCTTGTCCAGGGACTGATCCCTCTGATAATAGATCCAAAAAAACAAGAAACAAAGTCTCACTATCCTCATGTCTAAGGAGAATTCTGGCTGTACCTCTTTGAAGAAAGATTTGTTGTATTTCTTGCAGTCCATGTGCTTTCAATATTCTTTGCCAAAACAATAATTCAAATGCCTCAATTCTTCTCCAGTCTTCCTTACTCATTGCCCAATTTCAATATGTATATGAGGCAACTTTAAATATCATGGCTTGGGTCAGGCACACCTTAATCCTCATACTGACATCTTTCTTTTTAAGCACTTTAAAGATATCTATGGCAGCAGATTTGCCCAGTAAGATACATCCTTTGATTCCATGAGTACTGATTTTGGATCCAAGTAAAATAAAGTCGTAGACAACTTCAATCCTTTCTCCATTTATAATGATGTATTTATTGCTGCAGTTGTGAGGATTTTTGCTTTCTTTACATTGAGGCACAGTCTATACTGAAGGCAGTGGTCTTTGATCTTCATCAGTAAGTATTTTAAGTACTCTTCATTCCAGCAAGTAAGGCTGTATCCTCTGCATATTTCAAGTTGTTAATTCTGCCTACAATCCAAATGTCACGTTCTTTTTCATATACTCTGGCTTCTCAGATTATTTGTTCAGAACACAGATTGAATAAGTACGGTGAAAGGACAAATCTCTGGCACAAAACCTTACTGATTTTAAACCATCCACCGTCCCCATGTCCTATTCAAATGACTGCATCTTCATTAGAACAATTAAGCCTTCAGGAATTCACATGTTTTGTGTGTGATTCACGTTTGCTTTGAGCCACATAGTCAAATGCCTTTCTACTGTCAATAAAGCATAAGTGGACACTTTTCTGATATGCTCTGCTTTTAGCCAGGATCCATTTGAAGTCAGCTATGATACCCCAGGTTCCACATCATCTTCTAAATCCAGCTTGAATTTCTGGCAGCTTTCTATCGAACGTACTGAAGTAACCATTTTAAATTATCTTCAGCAAAATTTTACTTGCATGTGATATTAACGGTATTGTTCAATGCTTTTCCCATTCTGTTGGATCACCTTTCTTTGGAATGGGCACAGATATAGCTCTCTTCCAAATCAGTTGGCCAGGTAGCAGTCTTCCAAATTCCTTGGCATGGATGAGTGAGCACCTCCAGCACTGCATCATTTGTTGAAGTTTTTCAATCTGTACTTCATCAATTCTTGGAACCTTACTTTTGCCAGTACCTTCAGTGCAGCTTGAACTTTTTCCACCAAAACCATGGGTTCTTGATCATATACTACCTCTTGAAATGGTTGAGCATCAACCACCTTTTTTTTTTTTTTTTTT
>NW_006408562.1:9967226-9968081 GCF_000296735.1 Chrysochloris asiatica | reverse complement strand
GTGTGTGTGTGTGTGTATATGTGTGTGTGTATGTATATATATACATACATACACACATGTATATATATATTCTTCACTGATTTTGCTTCTCTAGGGAACCCAGCCTAAGACAATAAATGATTTATTCAAGCTGCCTTAAGGAATCAGTGGTAATCAAAGGTCCTACTTTCCATTTGGCTCTAGGTGACCCACATACAACTGCAGAGTCATAATCCTCTCTCAAGAGTCCCAGGATTGGGGAATCATTAAGGCCCCCAAAGACATTTACCCTGATAGAGGATGTATCTCCAACCAAGAAACCCAAGCAAGGTCCTAAACCTGATCTAATACAGGAGAACACCTCTTCCTTCTTCCCTGGGCATTGCAGCAGAACGTGGTGGCAGAGATCCAGCTGGCAGAGTCTGTTAGGAGTGTCCCTGTGGGTTCCCCTTTCATCACAGACTTCGTTTGGGCACACCAGTTCTGTTGGACACATTCACTTCTCCTCACAGAAGTAGGCCTTCCCTGTGGTATCCTCAGCATTTCCTCCAGATGAAACATCTTTTCTCATTTTATTACTGCAGAATTACTTCTCTTGGATTCTGCAATAAGACATATAATATGCTATCTTCCTTACAACTTTAAAATTCACATGTTAGCTACCAACACAGAAAATATCTTCACACCATGGGACAAAATAAATTCCATGTGTTTAAAAATGTAGCTGTAAACAAACTATAAAAGCAACATGAGAAATATAAATGAATACTCATAATATCTTGGGATACTTATGTTTTGGCAGGTAAGTACTAAATCATTATATATATGAATATATGTATTGTTGTTGTTAGGTGCCATCGAGTCAGTACTGACTTA
>NW_006408562.1:9931750-9966646 GCF_000296735.1 Chrysochloris asiatica | reverse complement strand
TCCAGCGACTGGTCCCTCCTGACAATATGTCTGAAGTATGAGAGACGAAGTTTGGCCATCCTGGCCTCCAAGGAGCACTCTGGCTGCACTTCTTCCAACATGTATCTGTTGGTTCTATTGGCAGCCCATGGCACTTTCAATATTCTTCTCCAACACCATAATTCAAATGCATCAATTCTTCTACTGTCTTCCTTATTCACTGTCCAGCTTTCACATGCATATGAGGTTGGTAGCATAGTATTTATGAATCGGGCTGCTAACCTCAAGGTCAGCAGTTCAAAACTACCAGCTATTCCACGGGAGAAAGATAAGGCTCTCTACTGCCGTAAAGATTTGCAGCCTCAGAAACCCTGGGCAGGATCACTGAGTCAAAACCGATTCCACGGTACTTAACAACAAATATATGTGTGTGTGTGTGTGTGTGTGTGTGTGTGTGTGTATACACTCCTGGTGTGGCTGTGTAGGGTAGGCACCATACTGTGAATCAAACACAGTCGATTCAGTTCAAACCCACCAGCTGCTCTTTAGAAACCCTGTACGGGGTGCTGTGAGTTGGGGCTGACTCCAAGCATTGCCTGGCCCTGAGCCATTTTTATGGTCATTGTCATGTGTGAACACAAATATAGTGATACACTTTTTAAAGGTGACACTAAAGGTAGAAGTCACAAAGGTAAAGATGAATGAATTTGACTATATAAAACTGCTAAACTAAATCTTGGGAGTCAAGAGTGATGAGGTGCTCACTTACCGTTATGTATTTTTTGGTTTAAAAATATTTACAATAAACATGAATTACTTTCGAAATTTTTTTTTAAATCATACACTTTTAAATGTAACTTCTACTACGCTATATGAATAATAAGACTCTATTAAGGGGAAATTTAAAAAGGTGTGCAACAAGGTTGTATTCTTTCACCATACTTATTCAACCTGTATGCTGAACAAATAATCCAAGAAGCTGGGTTCTATGAAGAAAAACATGTCATCAGGATGGGAGGAAGACTCATTAACAGCCTGTCATATGCAGATGATACAACCTTGCTTGCTGAAAGTGAAGAGGACTTAAAACAGTTACTGATGAAGATCAAAGAGCACCGCCTTCGGTATGGATTACATCTCAATGTCAAGAAAACAGAAATCCTCACCACTGGACCAATAAACAACATTCTTATCAACAGAGAAAAGATTGAAGTTGTCAAGGACTTCATTCTTCTTGGATCAACTATCAACACTCATGGAAGCAGCAGTCAAGAAATCAAACGACATATCGCATTAGGCAAATTTGCTACACAAGACCTTTCTAAAGTGTTGAAGAGCAAAGTTGTCAGCTTGAGAACTAAGGTGCTCCTGACCCAAGCCATGGTATTTTCAATAACATCACATACATGAGAAAGCTGGACAGTGAATAAGGAAAATCGTAGGAGAATTGATGCTTTTGAGTTATGGTGTTGGGAGAGAATATTGAAAGTGCCATAGGCTGCCAAACTTCACCTCTCATACTTCGGACATATTGACAGGAAGGACCAGTCACTGGAGAAGGATATCATGTTTGGTAAGGTGGAGCATCAGAGAAAAAGAGGAAGACCCCCAATGAGATGGATTGGCCAAGTGGAAGCATGGATGGACTCAAACGTGGCAACAGTAGTGAGGTTGGCCCAGGATCGGGCAGTGTTTCATTCTGCTGTGCTTAAGGTCACTATGGGTTGGTACCGACTCGATGGCACCTAACAACTTCAACAACAAAAACCAAGGGGGAAAAAAAGAGTCTGTTCTGATATCCATTTTGGTCTTCTCTTCCTTTTTGCATTTTTCATGATCTTTTGTTTTCTTCTTGCATGATCTTCTTAATGTCATTCTACAACCCTTATAGTCTTCATTGGTGCATAATGCATCAAATCTGTTCTTGAGATGGTCTCTAAATTCAGGGGGGATATGCTCAAGTTCCTTATGTGGCACTGTGGGGTTAATATGATGGACTGCAAAGTTGGCTTGAATCACAAGGTTGGCAGTTCAAGCTCACCAGCAGTGCATTGGAAACCCTATACAGGGTCGCTATGGGTTGGATCTTACTCGACAACACTTAACAACAACAGTACTCATGGTCCTGGTTTGGGGCTGTAGGTTAATGCACTGGACATCAAAGTCAGTCTGAACCACATGGTAAGCAGTTTAATCTCATCAGCTGCTCCTCGGAAAGCCTATACAAGGTCACTATGGGTTGGAACTGACTCTACGGCACTTAACAACAACAACATACTCAAAGTCATAGTTTCACTCTCAAGGAGTTGTTTTAATTTTCTTCAATGTCAGCCTGAGTTTCCATATGAGCAACTGATGGCCTTGTTTGGGCTGATGATATTGAGCATCTCCATGGTCTCTTACCACAGATGTAGTCGATTTGATCTGATGCGATTCAGCTTCTCCATGGTCTCTTACCACAGATGTAGTCAATTTGATCTGATGAGATTGAGCTTCTCCATGGTATCTTACCACAGATGTAGTCAATTTGATTCTTGTGTATTCCATATGGTGAGGTTCACCTGTCTAGTCCCATTTATGTGGTTGAAAAGTTATATGCACTGAGTAAGTAGGTTGTCTTAAACATTTTTATCATTTCTATCACCAAGGCCATATTCCCAAACTACTGATCCTCTTCATTTCCAACTTTCACATTCCAATCACCAGTAATTATCAATGCATCTTGATTGCATGTTTGATCAATTTCAGACTGAAGAATTTGGTAGAATTCTTCAATTTCATCAAGTGTTTGTTTTGTGGTTTTTGTTAGTATTTGTCTTATCTTACTTTTCTTTTATGTTTCTTTTTGTTATCTTATTATTTTGTTTTTGCATTTTGTTTTTGAATTGATCTTTTTGTTGTCTTTTTTGTTGTGATTCTGATTCCATTTTTCTTTCTCTTCTTAGTCTCTCCTTTTTTTTTTTTTTTCTTTCTTGTTGGCTTGTATCTGTCCATTTCAGTTTACTAATGTCTAGGCTATTGATCTTTGTGTGTTCCATTTCATTTTGACCACTTCCAATTTTTTCTGATTCATGCTTTGTGCATTCCATGTTTTAATTACCACTGAATGTTTGCAGCTGTTTTTTCCCATTTTGAGTTGTGCCCATGCCCAAATGAAGATACCAACAGCTTTGTTCCATTTAATTAACTAAGGTCAACTCTGTTTTGAGGAGGCAGGTCTTCTCCAGTCATATTTTGAGTGCCTTCCAGTCTGAGGGGCTTATCCTCCAACACTATATCTGACAATGTTTCGCTGCTTTTTGTAAGATTTTCAGTGGGTAACCATTCACAGGTGGTCCACACTTCCTTCTTCCTCCTCTCCCTTGTTCTGGAAGTTCCCCTGAAACCTATTCACCATGGGTGAATCCTGTTGGTATTTAAAATAACAGTGGCATAGCTTCCAGCATCCCAGTCACAGGTAAGCCACCATAATATGAGAAACTGACAGATAAGTGATGGAACTTGATACCAGCAGGTTTTAATCAGATGCAAACATTTTTAAGGAATCTTCAAAAATCTAGATTTATATTTGAAAAAAAAAATAGATAAAATATAAAAAAGTTAAAACACTCAAACTATTTCAGCAGCGATTATGCTTTGCAATATGTAGATAAATTCAAGATCTTCAAGTATTTTACTGGTGTTGAGTAGAAGTAACAAATATTCATTATAACTTGAAGTTTGCAATGCCTTTAATTTTCTGAAATAAAAAATATATATTCAGGTCAGTTAAATAATGTGTTCATTTTGTTTCCATTTCAAGGATTGCATTATGAAACGTACAACTGAAGCAATCTTTTAAATCTCAGTAAAATAAAATGTATTTGATATAGTTGGTTTTATCCATATGATTATATTTTAATAGTTTAGTTTTATTTATTTATTTTGTTAGGAAAGCTTTAGTGTTAAATAGAATAAAACAAGGAATTGGGTTTTTTGTTTTTGTTTGTTTGTTTTTTGCCATTAAAATAAAAAAACAAACCATCTTTAATTACTAGATTGAATCTTTGACTCATTCTTTGATAATCTGACTTCTAAGACTAGTGTGGATGGGTTTCACAAGTCACATGGCTTTAAAAAAAGCTAGTGCTGAAGTTATTTCTCAGAAAATTATTACAAATTTCTCACAATCTGAAGCTTCATGAAAAGTCACAAAAGTTTTTTGCTTGATTTGTCCATAATTTTAATTATTTTAATTGCTAACTTTGTCACAACTTTGCTTCTTTTGAATCTGGTCACTTCTCTATAACCTTAATTCCAATGTTTTGAAACCATACTGTAGTACTATACCTGAAACTTTTTTGAAAAATAGGATTAAACATTGTGTTTTAAGAATAATTTTAACCAACATTCTTTCTGATTTTGAATTAAATGTATTTGGATTTGCATTAGTTCATAATTATCCATAGTTATCACCATTTTTTTCACATTTAAAATTATTGTGATTTAACCATATTAAATTTTGGAGCCCTGGTGTGGAGCTGTGGGCTAATGTGTCAGACTGCAAAGTAGTTTGAACTGCAAGGTCAGTAGTTCAAGCTTACCAGCTGCTCCTTGGAAACCCTATTCAGGGTCTCTATTGGGTCGGAATTGACTCGACAGCTCTTAACAACAACAGCATATTAAACTTTGTCATCTACACATAAACTTTTACTTTGTTGTCATGCTTTGCTTACAAGCTGAAATGTTTGACCAAAATTTCCAGTAGAAAGATGGACTACATTCGAAAAGGAACTGATATTTTTAACTTAGAACCTAATAGACTAAATCAATATTTTCAGAACTCGGAAGGTAATGTTCACAAATTACAACTGATTAAAAAATTATGAGGAATGCAAATAAACCACTGGCTAGATTAAAATGTGACTGGGTTTTTATGTGGGAATGCCATGGATATTTTAAAATTCTATTTTCTAGGTATAAAAGTCCATTTTTTATCCTGTCTCCCAAATTGTCAGCTAATGGATTTAGATTTGTAAGTCTCAGATTTAAAGTTTTTGTTGATAAACTAAGCTAAATTATAAAACCATAACTCGAGAAAGGACTAAAGTTCAAGCTATGATTTTACAGAATAGGATGTCAAGAGGATTTCTTGTTAAGTATCCAAAGGAACAGTTTTGTGTCTTAATGGATGAATGTTTCTGTATTCATATCCATATATAATCTGAAGTTTTACAAAATGTAGCTGCTTAGTAGTATTTATTGTTCTTGGTACAGAGAACTTTGGTTCTTGGTTTTCTGGGTGGTTTCAGACAACTGGTCTAATGGTATTGTTACTATTTCTGTTCTACCTGTAGCTTTAGTGGCAGTTGGAGTAACTCACACAGACTTGTCCTATAGATCCTTTTAAATCTTGAGTTTTGGAAATAAATTGGTGCCTAAAAGTCAGTTTGAATTCCAAAGAAACTAGTGAGACCATTTTGCTCTGAGCCTTGTTAAGAATTCAAAGGAAGAACAGACACTAAAAAGGAAAACCACATGGGGCATTAAGTTTGGGACCTCTCAGTAATCACTTTATTTGATCTCCCAGATAATGTAATTTGAGGTGCCTGTCTAATGATCAGAATTCTAAAGCCAGATCCTCCAACCTCAGCTGGAGTCAGATTGACAGGAAACCAAGTGGTTCCTCTAATGTGACTTTGCCCTGCTGTTATGGTGATCAAAGAATTTCTACAGGATTTGGTGAACAGATGAGGGAAAGATTGTGGGGTCAACTCAAACTCTTAGAACACAGTTTTGACTCTGATAGCAATTTGTGTTTCTGAGAAAGTTGCTAATGACAATTGGTGGGTAATTGTTATTATTTTTGTTAAGTGCCATCGATTCAGTTCTGACCCATAGCAACCCTGTGTAGGGTTTCTGAGTAGCGACTGGTAAGCTTGAACTACCAGTCTTGTGGTTCAAACCATTTTGCAGTCCAGCGTGTTACCCACGGTGGCACACTTATTTATTGTCTCTTCTAGCCATGGTAGTGGTGTGGTTGTGTGCTATCTAGTCGGTTCTGACTGACAGCAACCCTGTGTAGGGTTTCTGAGGCTGTAAATCTTTACAGAAGCAGAGAGCCTCATCTTTTTCCTTCACAGTTACAAGCTGGTCTGCTACAACTGGTAGATTCAAACTGCTGACTTTGTGGTTAACTGACCAGCTTGTAACTCACTAGGGTTGTACGTTACCAGAGCTCCTTTTTCTAGCTGTGTTGTTTTGTTGTTAAGCGCCGTTGCGTAGGTTCTGACCTATAGCAACCCTGTATAGGGTTTCTGAGGAGTGGCTGATGAGTTTGAACCACTGACCTTGGGGTTCAAACTGACTTTGAATTCCAGAGCATTAATCCACAGTGCCACACCAGTACTCCACTTCTGGTGGTGGTGGTGGTGGTGGTTATGTGCCTTGGAGTCGGTTCCCGCTGATAGTGATCTTATATAGGGTTTCCAAGGCTGTAAATCTTTACAGAAGCAGAAAGCCTCATCTTTCTCCTGCAGAACAGCTGGTAGTTTCTAAATGCTCACCTTGAGGTTAGCAGTCTGACTTGTAACCAAGCTGTAGTCTATAAATTCCTACCAAATGACTTTTTCATGATGGGTCTCGGTAAGAGAAGATGGGGAACAATGCCAATGGTTATATGATTCAATTGTGAGTGATTGTTAACAGGACTAATTATGGTCAATCAATTTTGCCATCCCACTGAGTATAAAATGAGTCTTTTCAGCAGCAGAAGGGGAGAGCTTACATCCATCCAAGAAGAAGAACCAGAAGTGGATTGTATTCATTGGACCCTGAGATCCTTGCACATTGAACCTTTTTGGCCCAGGAACAGAAAGCTGTGACATCATAGCAGTGGCAGAAAAGCAGCAGGCGAGTTGGAGCACAAGACAGGGCATTCCCAGCCCATGAGCAAGTGAAACTGTTTGACTTTAGGCAGGAGGTTTGCTTGCAGAATGGAGTGCCTAGGAGCTAGGTTTGCTGACCCACAGAGCTGGAGTAGAGTATCTATAGGATGAGTCTTATGGTGAAGTGGTGTGCCCTATGAGCATTTATCAGCAGCCCTATAAGACCTTTGTAACATTGCCTAAAGAGAGGCTTGCCTGTGGGCATGGATGAGGGGAGGCTCCCCTGACTAGAAGAACTGTGCCCTGAACATTTCCCCAATAAACAACCTAACTGTGAATATAGTGTCAGAGTTTTGTGGGGCCATTGCAATGAATTATTAAACCCAATTCATAAGAGAGTGCTGTGAGAGGCATGCTTGATGGCATTTGTTTCAGTAATCAGAAGAAGGGCAGTTTACCCTAAGAAGAACATTTAGAATGTTTCAATAGGCCCTCAATGGTAGGGTTCAACTGTCTTTCTAATCATGTATTTTTAATTGAATTTTATTTCTCCTGCTTCTAGACTGCCTGAATTTTAGATTTAAATTGCCTTTGCACAGTGTCATAGCATTTTGCACAGATGAGAGAGACTTCATCCCCAGGCCTGCCAGATTTTACTCAAAAATATTATATATATTGGAGGAGTCATTGGAACCCTTCAAAATAAACCAAACTTTGATGTGCTTTACTGTAAGCACAGTTGTCACAGATTAAAGGAACTGAAGTGCTCCAATGATGCCGAAATGCCACAATGGGCAGAAGGTGAAGATAGATATCCCATGGTCATGAACTTTGAGGTCATTGGACTTCATTCAAATCCATATTGTTTTTGAGGTTGCCGGCTATTGACAACTTGGGTTGATGGACTGGTAAAAAAAAAAAAAAAAATTATATTTGCTCTCTATTTTCCTATTCTTTGCTTTATGTTACGTGCCTTAGGTTTGTGCAGGTTAATTGGTTTGCCTTAGTGAATGAGTGTTATTTGAAATCACTGCCTTATGCATAACCCTCATTTTTGAGTATTTTTGTTTTATCACTTAACTATTATTAACATAAGTGAATCCTCCCATGTACTTTAACTGAAAAACATTGCTTTATATTTTTCTAGTTAGTATTTTAAATCTGTATGTTAGCTATAGAATAAACTTCATAGAATTATGAAATACTGTATGAAGGTTACTTATGTAATATTTCAGGAAGTCAATATGCTACCTATGAAAATGCCATCACATGAGCTGGGTCATTTTTATAAGAGATACTGGTATTTTTTTATTGATGGTCTGCTTACCATAGGCTTTTACTGTCAGCATTTTAAAAGAAAAAGAAGGACTCCAACTAGGATGCTATACATTAACTCTGCTCACCTCTGCGATATGATTGATAGAGTTGTCATTCTTGCTTGAATTCCTGGTTAAAAAATAAAAATTAAAAAAAGGTACAGGGTGCAAACCTGGCACCCTGACTTTAAAAAGCCTGCCATGGCTACCATCTAGGAAATGAACTAAGTCTGGATTTAATCATCACTGTGAAACCTTCCATCTCTGACTAAGAGGAAGGAAAGTGTTAGAGCCTGAAATAGAAAGGCATTTGGTTTTTGGAAGACTTAGGCCAGCAGTCAGAGCTCTGACTCCATCTTGAGCCTTGGCAGTGTGTATACACACTAACTTGTGTTCTTTATACACTTACAACAGCTGAACTGCCAAATTCAGGGAGAGGCAGCTTCACCTACAAACACAGTACATTTGAAAATGGACTTATTTCTACTCCCCTAGATAGCCAAAGAAGGGGTAGTTTCCTTCTTTGGGACTTGCCTGGTTGTGTCCCTTAGTGGAAATTGGTGTAGCAAGGCCACATGCCCATGAGTCCTGGCCCGACCATGATGACCACTGGGCCCTAGAAACAGTTCTGTAAACTTTTCTAATCTGCAATAGTTCCCTTTCCACTTCTGTGGTCCATAGTCCAGCCTGCAACTGTGATGAATTAATCTGTGATCAATTGAACAGCTGAAGCTTTGTGATGAAACGTCCTTTGTTCTCTGGGCCCTACCAATTGGCTGCTTGAATGTGAACTGTTTGGACCATTATGGCCTTATGCTAACGATCTCCCTCATCCACATAATTTATTTCTGTCTTTTCTAAGTCCTGGTGTGGGCTGTGGAATAAGTACTCAAACATAAGGTCATTTTGAACCTCAGGGTCAGCAGTTCAAACTCAACCAGTCACTCCTTGGAAATCCTTTACAGGGTCACTATGAGTCAGAATTGGCCCATTGGCATTTAACAACAACAACAACATTTCAGATTGAGTAAAGGGATCTCTATAAAATAATTCGAATATGGAGGGAGATTTTTTTCTCCCCTAAAATATTGTATACATTTTGTTCTGTCATAATAAAGTTGTTGGTTTGTCATTATTAAGTGCCATTGAGGCAGTACCAATTCATAGCGACCCTGTATAGGGTTTCCGAGGAGCGGCTGGTGAGATTGAACCAACAACCTTTCAGTTCAAAGCAACTTTGCAGTCCAACACATTAACATGTAGTGTGGCACTGTAGGATAAACACTAGACTGTTAACCACATGGTAGGCAGTTCAAACCTACCAGCAACTCCTTGGATCCCCCATACAAGGTTGCTATGCATCAGAACTAACTAGACTGCACTTAACAACATTAGTATAAATAAGGGAGCTCTGGTAGTACAGTGGGTTATGACTTGAGCTGCTAACTGCAAGTTCGGCAATGTAAGCCCACCAGCCAATATGCTGGACAAAGTGGGGGCTGTCTGCTACCATACAGTTTACCATCTTCAGAAACCCTTCGGAGCAGTTCTACTCTAGCCTGTAAGGTCTTAACAAATCAGAATCAACTTCATGACACTGGGTTTGTTTTATTCTTTGTTGTTGCTATTATCATTATAAATGTTTCCCAATTCAGAATGATGCCATTATAAAATGAGATGTTCTTATAAATATATCATTAAATTAATAATGTTCAATACCAGAACAAAGAAATTACAAAATTGAGAGGAAAGCAAACACCATGTCAGTTTATGTTTCTTTTATTACAGAGCAACATACAACCTACCAGCACTACTAGGAAAGGGCTATTTTCTGCCATAACATTCTGAAAAAAACACATTTTAGCTTTCTTTGACATAAACTCCCTTACCAACTCCCTCCATTAATTGGGAAGTATATGCTTACAGATAGGAAAACTGGAGGGGTGGGGTATGCGTGTGTAAATGAATACAGTCACCAAAAATAAACTATGTGGCATTAACTTGCTTTCCTGTATTCTTCTATAACCTATCTTCCACTGAAAGACAAAGACAAAATAAAACAAAGCAAAAAGGACTATTAATACAACCTGAACAGAAAAAAAAATTCACACAGGGTAAGGTTTTCTGGCAATGCCCATAAAAATAGATAATCTGTGTGCTCTTATCTATGCTATTTAGTATAGATCAAGGCCCAATACCTGAGTAATTGAATTTGATTCTAAGGTCAAGTATCAGAAATCTCAGATATTTACTTTGAAAATTATAAAGGCACCATAGACATTTAACTACAGCCTGAATCATTTCTTCTTCCTTTTTTTTTTTTTAATGATTTTCTTTTTATTTAAACTATACTTCCTCATAGAAATAAATATAGTTATCAACTATAATGAAAATAACTATTTGTAACACAATTAATCAGTAGCAGAAACTTTCATTAAAATATGGATGTTGTTGATGATGTTAAGTGCTATTGAATGGGTTCTAACTTATAGTGAACCTGGATAGGGTTTCAGAGGCATGACTTGTGGTTCAAACTGACTTTTCAGTCCAGTGCATTAACCTGTAGCACTATACCAGAAATAACCATTATCAATCTCATGAAGATAAAAGCTACATTTTAAATTATGGGTTTATTTTTTAAGCCATAAACCAAAAATGATGAAAACTTCTTAGATAATATCAAATACTTCAAGACAATGAGTTCCTGGATCTGGGGGTTCAGGACCATAGTCTCAGGGGGCACCGTGGTCAACTGGCAAAACATAGTACACAAAGTCAACGTTCCATATCCTACTTTGGTGAGTATTGATTGGAATCTTAAAAACTCTTGAGCAGCCATCTAAGGTGAATTTTGTAGGTCTCTCCATATACGGAAGAAAGATAAGTCTGAAAATTTAAGATGCTTGAAATCAAGTAGTCCAATGGACCAATGAAGCAGGTAAATGTCCGTTACCATGGAGCTCTGGTAGCGTTGTGGTTATGAATCGGGCTATGAACCGCAAGGTCAGAAAAGAAAACTCCAGAAATGGTAGCGGAATGGCCTGATTAAGGAACTAAACGAATGATATTTAGGTGCCCTCAGCAGACTGAAAGGAGCTCTAGCAGTGTAGTGAGTTATAAGTCGGGCTGCTAACTGCAAGGTCAGCAGTTTGAACTACCAGCTGCTCCGTAGAAGAAAGATGAGGCTTTCCGCTTTCGTAAAGATTTACGGAAACCCTACACAGAGTTGCTGTAAGTTGGACCCAACACAAAGGCACTTAACAACAACAACAATCTTTACTGAGGACTCCTGGTGTGGTGCTGTAGTATTAGTACTGGACTGTGAACCACAAGGTTGGCAGTTAAAACCCACCAGCTGTAGGGTAGCTGTGAATCAGAACAGACTATGGCCTTGGAACTCCTATGGGGTAGCTCTATGCTGTCCTAAAGGGTCACTGAGTCAGAAACGGCTGGAAGGCAATGGGGTTTGTGTAGAACAGTAGCAAAACCAGGAAACTGACAGCCCTTCTATTTCAGGAGCACAGTGGCTCTGTAGGATAAGCAATGGACTGAACCATAAAGTTGACAGTTCAAGCCTACCAACCACTCCACAGGTGTAGTAAGGTAAGGGTCTGTTCCTGCAAAGACAAATAGCGTCGGAAACCTATACTTGATCACTATGAGTCAGAACCAGTTCAACAGTACTTAGCAACAATTCATATTTCATCAGTTTTATGTGCACTTATTTGTACATATATGGTATGTGGAGTCCTGGTGTGGCACCAGAGGATAAGCACTCAACCTAGAGTGTCACCACAGGATAAACACTCGACTTCGAGGTCAGTTTGAACTGCACGGTCGATCGTTCAAACTCACCAGCTGCTCCTTGGAAACCCTATGCAGAGTCGGTATGGATCATAACCAAACAACAACAATGGGGGTGTAGTTACAGTTGTATGCAAGTGTATCCATAGTGTAGATTCACATCATCACAATCAAGACACAGAACAAGGCTTCTTCATTCTACCTCTTTATACACACCATCCCATTCACATCTCGAACCTCTGACAACCACAAATTTGTCCTCTGCCTCCATAACTTTATTATTTCAAAATAACTTCATTGTAGATTTGCTCAATGGGTAACTTATACAAACTAGGTTTTGTCAGTATGCATAATTGCCACATGACTCATCCAAGTTGTGATTGAATTAATCTTTGTTGCTTTTTATTGTTGGACAGTATTTGGTGGTATGAATGTACCACAGTTGGATTAATCATTCATCCATTGAAATATTATAAACATTTGTTTATAGGTCTTTGTAAGAACATACGTGTTCATTCCTCTGGGGTAAATTCCCAGGAGTGCAATTGCTGAGACATATAGCAAATCACTGTTCAGTTATTTATATGTAAGAAACTGTCAAGTTATTTTCCATTTTACTTTACCATTCTACATCCCATCAGCAATGATGTATTCTAATCAGCATTTGGTAGTGCCACAAATTTTATTATTTTAATAATTTAGATAGGTATATATTGCTATCTCATTGAAGTAGTGTAATATGCAATTCTCCAATGATATGATTTTGAGTACATTCTAATGTTCTTATATATCTATATATTTTGGCCATTTTCAAATTAGATTGTTTTGCTGTTAAGTTTTGAGTCTTGAGTCCAGTATTTTGTTTGAAAATATTTTCCCTGAATATGTATCTTGCCTTTTCATCCTCTTCAGTATTTTAAAAACAAATGTTTTGCTATTGTTTTTTAAATGTATAAGGTCAAATTCATCAGTTTTTCCTTTTATGAGTCATACTTTGGGTGTTAAATATTAGAGCTATTTCCCTAGCCTAAGTCCCAAATATTTTCTCCTATTTTTAATCCAAATGTTTTGTTTTACATTTAAATCCATGATTCATTGAATAATATTATTAGTATAATATACAAGTAAAATTTTGATGAATATCATTTTACAATGTTAGCAACAGTGCATCAACAGGGAATTCCAGAAATTCAAGCTGAATTCAGAACAGGACATGGAAGGAGGAATATCATTGCTGGCATAAGGTGGATCTTGGTTGAAAGAAGAGAATACCAGAAAGATGTTTTCTTGTGCTTACTTGGCTATGAGAAGGCATTTGACTGTGTGGATCATAACCAACCATGGATAACATTGTGAAGAATAGGAATTCCAAACACTTAACTATGCTCATAGGTAGACCTGTACGTAGACCAACAGCCAGTCCTTAGAACAGAACAAGAGAATATTGAATAGTTTAAAATCAGGGAGTGTGTGGGTCAGGTATGTGTCCTCTCACCAAATGTATTCAACCTGTATGTTGAACAAATAATATAAGAAGCTAGATTATATGAAGAACATGGCATCGGGATTGGAGGAAGATTCATCAGCAACCCGCGATATGCAGATATCTTACAGATGGAGGCCAAAGAGTCTTCAGTATGGATTACACCCCAATGTAAAGAAAATAAAAACCTTCACAATGGAACCCACTAAATAACATCATGATAAAAACAGGAAAGACCGAAGTTGTCAAGAATTTTGTTTTACTTGGATCCACATTCAACAGCAATGGAAGCAGCAGTTAAGAAATCAAATAACATATTGTGTGAGTCAAATCTGCTGCAAAAGACATCTTTAAAGTGTTAAAGAGCAAAGACTTCACTTTTAGGACTCAAGCCATGGTATTTTCAGTCACACAAATGCACACAAAAGGTGAACAATGAATGAGGAAGACTGAAGAAGAATTGATGCATTTTCATTATGGCATTAATGAAGAATATCAAATATATCATGGACTTCCAGAAGAGTGAACAAATCTCTTTTGGAAGAAGCTAAGATGGCGAGACTTTATGTCCAGCACTGCACGTGTTGTTAGGAGGGACCAATGTCTGGAGAAGGTCATCGTGCATGGTAAAGTAGAGGGTCAGAGAAAAAGAAGAAGCCCCCCAACATCATGGATTGTCACAGTGGCAGCAACAGCAGTCTCAAATACAGTCATTTCAAGATGGTGCCAGACTGAGAAGTGTTTCACTCAGTTGTACTTAGGGTCGCAGTAAGTCAGAGTGGACTCCATGACACCTGACAGCAATGACAACATGTAACAAAAGATGTATGTGATCTATATACTGAAAAACAGAAAATAGCAATGGAAGAAACAAAAGAAGACCCAATAATTAGTGTTTTCATAAATTAAGACTCAATATAGTATGGAATCCATTCTCCACAAACAAATCTATCAAAATCCTAGAAAGATATTTTACAGATATAAGGAAGCTTATTCTAACATTTATATGGAAAAACATAAGTCTCAGAATAAGTAGAATAAACTTGGAAAAGAAGAAAACAAGGAATCACTCTACACAATTTGAAGACTTATTATGTAACTACCGTGCTGTGACTTTGTAGGAGAAGCACTGGACTGGTAAGCACAAGGTTGGTGGTCAAGTCCACCAGCTGCCCCATGGCAGAAAGATGAGGCTTTTCGGTCCCATAAAGATTCACAACCTCTGAACCCCAAAAAGAGTTGCTATGACTTGTAACTGACTAGATAACACTTAACAACAACATATAAATACAGTAATCAAGTGTTTGCAGAGAGATGGATATTTAGATCAGTAGAACAAGGAATCCAGAAGCAGACCCACATGAATGTTCCTCACTGATTTTTAATAAAGTTTCAAAATCTAATAGAAGAAAATAGCCTTTTCAACAATGGTAATAGTTCTAGGGTTGTGTAAAAATACATTGGCTCCGTTACTATTGTTGAAAAGGCTACTATCAGTTCTTGATCCTATAGTACCTTTTGAAATGGTTGAACATTGACCAATTATTTTTGGTACAGTGACTATACATTCCTTCCATTTTCTTCTGTTGCTTCTTGCATCATTCAATATTTTGCCCACAGTGGTGGTGGTTCTGTGCTGTGGAGTCAGTTCCGACTCAGCAACCCTGTACAGGGTTTCCGAGGCTGTAAATCTTTATGGGAGCAGAAGGCCACATCTTTCTCCCGTGGAGCAGCTGGTAGTTTCAAATTGCTGATCTTGCAGTTTGCAGCCCGATTTGTAACCACTACGCTACCAAATTGCAACCCAAGGCTTTAATCTTTTCTTTAGTTCCTTCCAGTTGAGAAATACTGAGCGTATTTGTTCCTTTTGGTTTCCTAATTCCAAGTCTTTGCACATTGCAAAACACTTGACTTTGTCTTTTTACCCTTTGAAATTTTCTGTTCCAGTTCTTTACTTCAACAATTTTCCCTATTGCTTTAATTTCTCTATGTTCAAAAGTAAGCTTCAGAGCCTGCTATGACATTCATTTCAGTCTTTTCTTTCTTTCCTAACTTTTTTTTTAATAACCTTTTGCTTTATTCACATATGGGGTTTTGATGTCATCCCACAAATCTTTTGGTCTTTGGTCGTTAGTGTCTACTGCATCAAATCTCTTCTGGAGGTAGTCTTTAAATTCAAGTGAGTTATACTAAAGATCAGAATCCTGGTGTGGCATTTTAAGATAAGCACTGAACTGCTAACTACAAGGTTGGTGGTTTAAACCTTCCACATATTCCTCAGAGAACATATACAAGGTTGCTGTGAATTGGACTGAGTTAATAGCACTTAACAACAACATTACATACTCAAGGTCCTTTTTTAAAGTTTATGCCTATTTTTTTTTGTTTTCCTGGAATGACTGTGAAGGTATTATGGTTTGATTTTCAGTTTCCACATGTTCATTTTTAGTATGTGTTTATGTGATTCCTTTTTTGTGATGACTTTGTAGATTGTAACTTTGTTGAATTTACATATTATTAGTCCTGGAATTTTTATGTCAGTCTCTAGGTATTGTGCACATAGACAATCACATCATCTGGAAACAGGGACAGTTTCATTTCTTCCTTTCTAATTTGTATGCCTTTTATTTTTCTTGCTTTATTAAAGTGTTGAGAATAAGAAATACTATAGCAGATATTCTTACTATCAATTATAGGAAGAAAGTGTTCTGTTTTTCTCCACTAAACATGATGGTGACGTTTTTGTAAGATTCCCTTTATTGAACTGAGAATTTTCTCTATTCCTAGTTTGCTCATAATATTAATCATGAATGGGTATTGTAGTTTTCAGTGTCTTTTTTTCTTTTTTGGTACCAACTGACATAACCTATTGACATGGTGGGTTACATTGATTTTCACTTATTGAACCAGCCTTTCACACCTGAAATAAATCACCCTTGGTCCCAATGTATTCGTTTGGTTTGTAAGATTTTGTTCAGGTTTTTGGTGCCAAGGTTCTTGAGCAATTTTGGGCTCTAGTTTCTTTTTTTGTACTTTTACATGGTTTTGGCATTGCACTAATAATTAGCTTCATAAAATGAGTTGAACACTGTTCCCTGCTCTATTATTTTCTAGAAAACATTGTGAATAATCGGTCTTAATTCTTCTTTAAAATGTCAAAGAGCAAACTGAAGTTTCTGCTAAATTAAAGAAAAGTATTTTATTGAAGGTACAGCACTACCTAGATCTTACTCACCCACAAAAGGACTCTGGGGAGAAATTTTCAAAAGTGCTTTGAGAAGAAAATGCAGGAATTGACAAGAGATCCTGTAAGCATTGTTTTTGTTAGTCATAGTTCGAGTCAGTTAAAATCTTGTAAATGTATGAATATTTGGGAGTTTCAGCCTGAATGAGGGGGGAAGCAGAAAGGGAAGCCTGTAGGCTTCCAATCCTTTGTGCCAGCTAGTTGCCTTTTGAAAGTCAGCTCAGATTAAGCAGTAAACAATATAAATGGAGTCTGGTTTGCACCTTTGGCAGAAGCCACTCCTTAGGTCTCACACCTGGTTCTTTTGAGCTCACAAAACGTCTTACATAATTCTCTAGAATTGGGCCACTAACCACAAGGTCCTTGGAAACCCATACCGGGTTGCTCTGAAGAACTTAGTTGACCATACTTGGAAACAAGAGTGAAATCATCAGGGCCTGGAAATCTCCTTTTAGTTAACTTTAAGTTTAAAAAACTTAATTTTGTTGATGATTAATGGAATATTCAGGTTATTTATTTCATCTTGATTGCAATTTAATAGTTTGTGGTTTTTGAGAAAATGGGCCATTGTTTTCTAAATTTTTCAGTCTATGTGGATAAAGTTGTTTGTAGCATTCTTTTACTAATCTTTTAATAACAACATGATATTTAGTGACATTTCCTGTTTCATTCTTAATACTAATGACTTGTGTCTTTATTTTCATCAGTCTTGCTAGAGATTTATCAACTAAAGGATATTGTCCAAGGTCCAGATTTCAAGTTGATTGATTTTCTCTATTGTTTTCTTGTTTAAAATGCCATTTATTATCTCTATCATATCTTTATTTCTTATGTCCTATCCTGGTGTGGAGCTGTTGGTTAATGAGCTGGACTGCAAATTTGGTTTGAATCACAAGGTCGGCAGTTCAAGTTCACCAGCTGCTCCTCGGAAACCCTATACTGGGTGGCTTTGGGTTGGAACTGACTCGATGGCACTTAAGAACATTAACAACAACATCTTAGGTTTGGAGTCCTGCTGTGGCACTGAAGGTTAATGCACTGAACTGTAAAGTCAGTTTGAACCACAAAGTTAGTGGTTCAAGCTCACCAGTCACTCCTCATAAACCCTACACATGGTTGGTCACTATGAGTCAGGTCCAGCTTGACAGCACTTACCAACACTCTTATCTTTAAAGAGCCGTGGTGGCATAGTGGTTACGAGTTAGGCTGCTAACTGAAATAGCAGTAGTTCAAATCTATCTGCAGCTACTCAGGAGTAAGATAAGGCTTTCAGCTTCTGTAAAGATAAATAGCCTCAGAATTCCTATACAGGGTCACTATGAGTCAGAACCGACTTGACAGTACATCACCATCACCACCATCTTAGCTTGATCGTGTCCTTATTTTTACTTGTTTTGAATTGATTTTCCTCTTCATTTTCTAGTTTTTGAAGTACAGAGCTAGATTTGAGATTGTTCCTTTTATTTTTTTTTACATAAATATTCAATGCTGTAAATTTTTCTTTCAGCATTGCTTTGACTGTGTCCCCTTAATTTTGATCTACTTTGTTGATAATAAAAATGAATTAACAGGCATTTTACTTTGATTTTAATGTTTTTCTTATCCACATAGCCAAATACAAGGGTACATCAAAAAAGTACCGCTACCAGGGTTCCAGTCTATACATGCACAAGTTTATTTCAAATAAAATGTTTCTAAACATGTCTATGTAATAAATGGATAGCTGAAGATAAGTTCCCTCAGTAATACATGTGTCTTGGTTTCACTAAGGTGCCTTCAAATAAAATGTCCAGTCAAAACAGTGCCTTCCAATTCAAGCAGAGGTCAGCTCAGATGAATGGCAACTGTTTTCTGAAATTCTAAAGGGGTAGCGTAGTGGTTACGAATCGGGCTGTTAACCTCAAGGTCAGCAGTTCAAAACTACCAGCTGTTCCGTCGGAGAAAGAGGAGGCTTTCTGCTCCTGTAAAGATTTACAGCTTCGGAAACCCTATACACAGGGTCACTATAAGTTGGAACAGACTCCACAGCACACAACAACAACAACAATCTTGATAGAGCATCTCATAAAACACAGGAAAATCATGGGGGCTTATTATGAAGAAATTTTAAGAAAATTTGAAACTGTGTTGGTGAGAAAAAGGCCAGGAAATTTGTATATATAAAATAACAGCTCATAATAAACCTAATGCTCAAATGCCAGTGAGTTTTGATTATTTTTAACAGATGTATTGTCATTTCATTCACATGTGTGTATCCATTTAGATATTTCTTTTTTGACCCTTGGATATCTAGAAATATGTCCTTGAATTTCCAAGTGTTGGAGATTTTCTTGTTGCCTTTCTGTCATAGATTTCTACTTTGATCTTTTACTGTCAGAAAACGACACTGTATTATTTCAGTGCTTTTCAGTGTGTTGAGGTTGTTTTCTGACATCAAATATGGTTAGTTAATCTTGGAGACCACACTCCAGGCACTTTCAAAGACTGTACCATGCGGTGACTGGGTAAAGTGTATTATAAATGTCAACTGAATCCTGTTCCATTTTCCATCTTGATAACAGCTCTGCCAGTTTCTGCTGGGTGGTGGGTGGAAGACTGCCCTGCTGAAACCATGGAAAGGGGGTGTAGTATTTCTGTCAGTGTTCTGTTCTCCTAGTCTTCAGAGGATCTTTGCCAGTCTACTGCCTTCATTCCACCTGTCAGAATCTGCCCATGTTTGCTAATTGTGATAAGTCCAAGAGTTTTTTGAAGAGAGTGGGTTTGGGAGGTGTGGGCCTGGAATTGGAAATCTGTTTAGTTTTGTGTGTGGTTTTTTTTTTTTTTAAAGAAAAACAGTGATTACTAATTCTTCCATTCTGTCTCCTCTCCACCTCTGTCTCTATGCCTCTCGATGGCATCTCTGCTTATTAGCACTTCTACCAGAAAGACAGTAGGGAAATTCAAGGAGCTAGGACTCAAACCAGTCCATTTTGCTACTCATTAGCAATTCTGGAAGAGGTTCAGTGAAGGGAGAAATTGAAGCTACTTATTAAAATGAGGTTTTCAATAATCTGTGAGTGTTAATTATCCCTTCAACCCAAGCCCTCAATTAGCATTAATACAATATTAAGGCTTAGACCTCATTCACTCCCTAGATACTGCCTTTCCAATAGTTTCTAGATAGGACTGCTTAGAGGATAGTTTCCAAACTGTGAAACTGCAAAACAAAGTAGAAATGTCAATTTTTTGTTGTTGTTATGAAAATACAAATTATGCTTTTGTTATAAAAATATAAATTATGCTTTTAAAAATCACCTCTCTTCATGCCAGGCAAAGAGGGCAGCCAGTACTTGTCTTTGAGGAAGTTCAATAACACCGAATAAGGGAATCAGGATGAATCATAATATGTGATTTACTCTAGATTTAAATAAACTGTAGGATCAGCAGCAGACTGCAAACCACCAGGCTGGCAGTTCAGACCCATCAGCTGCTCTTCAGAAACACTATTAGTTGGAACTGACTCAATGACACTTAAAACCAACAATAGCTGTGTATATGGGTCCCTAGTAGAGTAAGAAGCCCAGTGGTGCTATAGGATAAGCATTGGACTGCTAACCACAAGGCTGGAAGCTCAAACCCACCAGCTGCATCACAGGTGGTTTTATAGTTGTTTAAGACGAGAATGGAGTCCTGGTGTGGCACTGTAGTACAAGAACTGGACTGCTCACCACAAAGTCAGTGTTTGCAACCCACCAGCTGTTCCTCAGAAACCCTATACAGGGTTGCTATGAGTTAGAACCAACTTGATGGCACTTAACACTATAAGAACACAAAGAGAATAGGTAGCATGGGTCTGCTTAATACTTAAATGACTCTTTTAAATTGCAGAATTAGACTTTCATAAAATGTTTAACTAATATATGAAGGAAAACTGCCAGAGATAGGACAATGTATAAAATCTATGATGTAGACTCGAAGAGTGAAGTGGACAAAAGTAATGTTGCTTACACTGAATGAATGAGAAAAGTACATCTTTTTTGCTACTAACTTATTGAAACCAGAAATATCATGAATTAGAACAGTTTTCCATAAGTTATTTATTTTTGGATATCTTTAGGATACAGTAAAATCTGTGAAAGTCAGAACTTGTGTCAGGCGGAAGCCTGTTGTGTTGTTGTTGTTAAGTGCTGTTGAGTTGGTTCCGACCCATAGTGACACTGTATTGGGTTTCTGAGGAGCAGAAACCTGTTAGAGAAGAAAAACTCAAATACTTTTCACTAAAACAAGCTATAAAAAAGCATAAGGTGGGAAATTTGTGAGACCCATGAAAATAAGGCAGTCCCATCAAGTTACGGCTTTCAAAGATTTTAACGTGTAATCAAATATTTATTTTTAAAGTAAATTCTTCACATGACAAAATACTGCACCATTTCCCATCCTACATTTATTTAATTTATAACATAGTTAGCATATAAAAATAGTGAAGTATCTCAACTATGGAAGATTCACAAGCTACTCGCATTAATTATTATATAATGCAGTATTTCCAGTTCTCCAAAATCTGAGATTTTTGTTTTAATAAACATAAATGACTGATGGAAAAGTTATCTACAATTTTCTGAATTCCTTACATTCTTTAACAAAGTACAATTTACAATTCATGCTAATCAAATATTTAAAATATAATAAAACCTTTTAAATATCAACTAGCACCAACTTCACAGTGGAAAGTCAAACCAGAAATATACAGGAACGTGTCCAGAACAATTGCAAATGGAAAGCTGCGTTGTTCCACAGTCTAGTTTTCAAAACTTGGAACAAGGCCCAACAGTAATAACAGAGCAGTGATTAGATTTCCCTGCAGTTAAAAAAAAAAGAAAGAAAAAAGAGCTCTCTAGACGTAGAAGGTCATAAGATACAAAGATCTTCTACTAAACATGTGCTCCCTCTCTTCTTCCTCCTCAGATTCAGAACTGTATGCTTAGAGTCTAATTTTCATCCTATCTCAAGATTCTCAAAGGAAATTCAGTGACAGTTACCTCATTACCGTTTTGCTTGGAGGGTTTGTGTTGCTGTTAACTCAGCATCCCTGTAACTGGATTCTGATCCAAACACCAATGTTTCAACACTTCTCTATGTTATATATCATCAAATTCATGCCTTTTCTAGCTAATTTCAACCTTTTATTTTTAAGATGTAAAAATTATGCTCTTGCAACAAATTCAGTAAACTCCAGTCCTAATTTTTAGATACGCTGTATAACATGAATTCTAAAGGGTACTTGTGGTACTGTAGGATAAGCATGGAACTGCTAATGATAGTGTCAGCAGTTCAAACCCACCAGCTGCTCCTTGGAAGCCCTATACAGAGCCCCTATGAACTGGGAGTAAACAACAACAGTGGATGCTAAGCAAGGAGAAGGGTACAGATTAAATACAGAGATTTCATTGAGAAAACATCCTTACCGCTTCCAAGTAATACATGTTTTCTATATAAAATATAACACTTTGAAATACTTTCTTAAATCAGAAACTTTGTGATACCCATCTAGCAGTCCAAGAACCTCTACTTTCTCCTTCCATTTTTTCCTTCTTCTTCTTCTTCTTATTTTTTTTTTCAACCATCATTACTCAGGGTAAGGATTCCTTGTATGGCACTGTAGGATAATGCACTGGACCACAAGGTCAGATTGAACCACGAAGTCAGCAGTTCAAACTTACTAGTAGCTACTCAGAAACACTATGAAGGATCACTATGAGTCATAACTGACTCGAAGGCACTTAACAACAACAATAACAACACAGAGCAAGGGAGTATTGTGGCTCCACACGATAAGCACTGGACTCCGAGCCACAAGGTCTATGGTTCAATTCTACCAGCCTCTCCAAGGGAGAAAGATGAGGCTTTCTGCTCTCTCAAAGATTTAAAGCCTTGGAAACCCTATGCAGGGTCATTATGAATCAGAACCAACTTGATGTCACTTTAAAACAACTACAACAACCCAGAGCAAAGTAATGGTTAGGGTAGAAGGGGCAATGGGCATGCTTCCTGCTTACTTCACAATTTCTTTGACACCATTCATCATACTATCCTCTGCAATGAGTGTTTTTAATGGGTCTGAATTTTCCCTGTGAGGAGAACACCAAAAGTACCATGGACTGCCAGAAGAAGAAATAAATCTGTGTTGGAAGAAGTAGAGCCAGAATGCTCCTTAGAAGCCAGGATGACGACACTTTGTCTCTCATACTTAGGACATGTTATTAGGAGGGACCAATCCCTAAAGAAGGACATTATTCTTGGTAAGGTGGAGGGTCAGTGAAAAAGAGGAAGAACCCTAAAGAGATGGATTGGCACAATGGCCACTGCAGTGGTCTCACATGTTACAACAATTGTGAGCATGGCACAGGACTGGGCATTATTTCATTCTATTGTGCATAGAGTCACTTGAAGTCAGAGCCAACTGAGGGCACTAACAACAACAACATATTTTCCCTTTTGCATTCTTAATCTGGGTGATTGTTGATTAGAGAAGGAATTTTTTCTTGCCTCTGGCCAACATCACAATAAAAATATCATCATTATCAAGGAACATTTAAAAGCATCTATCTATTTATGTCTGATAGGAGCCCTAGTGGCATAATGGTTAAAGCTATCAGCTACTAACTGAGAGGTCAGTGGTTCAAAGCCACCAATCACTAGGTAGAAGGAAAGACTTGACGATCTACTTCTGTAAAGATTGCAGCCTAGAAAACACTAAGCATCAGTTTTATTCTGTCCTATAGGATTGCTGTGGGTTGGAATCAACTTAATAGCACACAATTTAGAGCTGATAGCATAGCATATTGTCAGGAGGGACCAGTCACTGGAGAAGATCTCATGTTTGGTAAGGTGGAGGGTCAGAGAAAAAGAAGAAGACCCCCCAGTGAGATGGATTGGCCAAGTGGCAGCATCAATGGGCTTATTAAGCATGATAACAATAGTGAGGTTGGCCCAGGATCGGGCAGTGTTTTGTACTGTTGTGTGTAAGGTCGCTATGAGTCAGCACCAACTCGATGGCACGTAACAACAACAACAGCATGGCATGGAATATAGAAAAGCAAAGGCACACATCAACACTACCAGCTGTTCTGCAGGAGAAAGGTGAGGTTTTCTGCTCCCATAAAGATTTACGACCTTGTAAACCCTATGCAGGGTCACTCTGAGTCAGAACTGACACCATAGCACCACACCACCAACACCAAAGGCACACATAATCTGGTTAAGGGGATAATCTACACATAAAACAACTTGAGCCAATAAGAAAACAACAAAAATAAATACATATGTTTAGAGTTGTTCTGGGTATTAGAACAATGAAGTTGGATAAGCAAACTAGGGGCAACCTGGCCATATCAAGTTCCTATTAACACAGTTCTCCAATTCTGCTAGATCCTGGGATCTGAGTCCTCCCTTTCTTCCCATTGTGCTTACCCAGCACCCTCCTCCTTCACTTGTCTTGGTTGAACGTTCTCTCAGAGAAAAAAGCAGATAGTGCCCTCTGTAGCAACAAAATGGTGGGCGTTCTGTTTTGATATTTGCTGACAATCTGAAAATTTCCTGCTACAGGATTCTGGTCCCTTCTGTTCTGATAACTTCTGAGTTACTCCTAGGTATCTGAAACTGACTAAAACTTGACACCAATTGCCAACACCTATAGGCAACAATCTCCTGATCGTTGAGCTGGTTCTGACTCTTAGCACCCTGTCACTGTGGGTATTAACTTTGGTCACCCCATATTATACATCAAGAAGGCATACTAGAAACAACAGGAGTTCCCAACCTGGAAATGTCAGGAGGAACAGAAAAACAATGTTATGCCAGTGGAATCAGAACACAGAGAATCCAGGATTAACAACAGACAGACCACTATATCAACGGATTTGGAAGCTCTAAACTAGTGTAATGGGGAAAAAGGAGACTAACATCAATGTATTACCAAAACTATGGGCCAGGTTTCAATAGTTCGATATTAGAAAAGGTGATAGTTGTCTATAGGTGTGAGCAACAAGTGCACCAGGGAGGCCTGGTCACCAAAGGAAAGCAGGAGCGTGATTGATCATTGACTACACTATCAAACATATAAGGAGCTCTGGGAGTGTAGCTAATCTCAATCTGGTAGGCCGCTAATCTCAAGATCAGCAGTTTGAAACTTCCAGCCTTCCGTGGAAGAAAGATGAAGCTTTCTGCTCCCGTAAAGATTTACAACCTTGGAAACCCTATACGGGTTTGCTAGGAATCAGAAACAACTCCACAGCACACCATCACTACCACCATCAAACATATATGCATACACACACCGATACAACACACACTTTTACACACCACATACTCCCATATTTATGCAGATAATAAGCATACCCGCCACATATATACACATGGAAACACACACAAGCACTCTCCAATATATTCCTCTGAAAGAGATATCAGTACTGGTTGGCATTAGTCCCTAAAATAAAGTCAATGAACACCACCCTCTTTGTTCAAAGAATGTGACAGTCAAAAAGAATTCAACAGGTAGGGAAAGTTTGGACAGGGAAGGGCATGGTATGTTTGTTTTGAAATAAGGATGCTTTATTTTTCCCATGTGAAGACTAAAGGAAACCACCTAATAGAGAAGAAAATAATGTGTTGAAAAGGAGACCATGAATGTGAGGACAGAAGAGGCTTAATCACAAAGCACAAAATGTGCAAAGAATTCAGAGAGCAGGAGAAACACATTTTTCTGATCAATACAATGAGGGGAGCAGGCCAGAAGTAAGCAAAAATTCTTCATCTTCTGGGGCAGTCAAATTGGAGTCCAAAAATTACCAGGAAAGATAGGACTTTGAAATGAAGGCTTAAGAAGATAGACTATTCTAGACAGTGAAGGCAATGAACATAAATTAACAGTGGCTGGCTTTCTGTAGCCCAAGATCATTTCCTCTGAGTATCAGGCTACTTGTGGCACTTTCACTAACATCTTTCTGAAGGCTGGGTTACGTCCGAGCATAACCACGACTATAAGGAATCAGAGACTCTCGAACTGGATTTTTTTTTTTTTTTTTTTTTTTTTTTTTGCTGTCTAGGATGGGAGGAAGTCTAGGATGGGAGGAAGAACTAGGTGATTAAGCAGGGGGTAGGCGGTATCGAGACATAGAGCCAAGGAGGACTCCCAGCAAACTCTTATGTGTCAGAATTGAGCAGTGTTCTGTTCAGAGGGTGTTCAATGACTAAATTTTTAAAAAGTAGATGACCAGTCTTTCTTCTGAAGCACTTCTGGGTGGATTTGAACCTCCAAACTTTTGGTTAGTAGCAAAGTGTGTTAACTGTTTGTACTATGTAGGTCTCCCAAACCAGTTGCCATGAAACCAATTCTCACTCATGGCAAAACCATGTGTGCTAGAATAGAACTGTGCATCTTGGGTTCTAAGAACATGATAACCAACAGAGAGTGGTTGAACAAAAATAGTAATGAAAGAATGAGGCGCTTACTAAGCAATATTATTCTGAAAATTCAGAAGGAATAGTTCACTTACTTGCCTCCTTCCTTTAGTCTCAGTGTTAACCTATAAAATGTAAGATACCTCCAACTAGCATCTGAAGAAACACACATGATTATTAGATCACTAGCCATTAGAGATATGTAATTCAGAACAACTATAAGACATCATTTCTCCCCAACATTAATAGCAAAGTTCAAAAACTCAGAAAACAACAAACGCAGGTGAAGGCATGGAGAGACTGGATCCCCATACACTGTACAGTAGTGCTGTAAAATGGTGGAGCCACTGTTGAAAGCAATACGATGCTTCCTCACCAAGTTGAAAATAGAAATATCATCTGACCCAGCAATTCCTGTACTTGGATATCATCAGATAAAATGGTCCAGAGGAAAAAATAATTCCCATCTACCTCCAATACTGCAATAAGAATGAGACACAACCTGAATAGACTTACACACGCTCATGTTCATTTCAGCATTATTCAATATAATAAATGGAGAAAACCTAAATGCCCAATTATGGAAGAATGGACAAACTATATACAAAATGGAACACTACACAACTTTACAGAATCACCATGAATCTGTGAAACACTTTATAATGTGGATGAACCTGGAGGATATTATGAGCCTGGAATGAAATTAGTCAATCACAAAAGGAAAAATATTGTATGAGACCACTATTGTAAAAAGTCAAGAAAAGGTTTTCACACTAAAAGAAACATCCTTTGATGGTTACCAGGGGTAAGAGGGGAGGGGAAGTAATTCAATGATTAGAGGGTGTTGTCAAGTGCCATTGAGTCGGGTTCATAGCAACTCTATACAGGGTTTCCCAAGAACTGCTGGTGGGTTTGAACCTCTGACCTTTCAGTAAGCCATACAGTACTTATCCACACTAGGACTCCTTTCTTTTAAGGCTACAACAAAACCTTATTTAGTACATAACTACAAATCTGGCCTTTAACAAACAATCCTTGTTTCTATTTCCCTTTGGATATCATCAGATAAAATGGTACAAAGAAAACAGAATTCCCAACTACCTCCAATAATGCAAAATAAGTAGTTGTTTTCCTCCATGTGCTTCTCTTGACAGATGACAACTTGTGTGACAGGGAAGGCAATATACAAGAGAGAAATTAGCAAGTGAGTGATGAAGGCAGGGGAAGACACAGAGAGGAATGCAACAGAGGTAAACACTGTTATATACAAAATCCTACAAGAACAGTGATCTATGGGTAGACCCATGGATAGACACTCAGGCTGAACAGACGTACAAGGGAGACTGGGAGTATACTCACGCATACATAAAGGTTTGATACTGGATATTTGCACATGGGTATTTCCCTTTGCTGCAAAATATCCATGAATGTGGTGGAGCATGTTGTTGTTAAGTTGAGTCAATTCCAACTCATAGTGACCCGATATCAATCCTGTATAGGGTTTCCAAGGCTTTTTAATCTTTGCAGGAGCAGAAACCCTCATCTTGTGGGTTTGAACTGCTGACTGGTTAGCAGTCCAGTGCTTCTCCTACAGTGTTGTACCAGGACTACTAGTATGGGGGAGCATACAGGGAACAAAATGATGAAAACTCAGACATTACCAAAAACCTGTGGGAATGAGTTGCTGCACCTGAGAGTTCAGAACCATAGTCTCAGGTGACACCATGGTCATGAACATGACTTTGTTCACAAAGATGTTTTACATCCTGCTTTGGTGAGTAGCAATTAGGATCTTAAAAGCTCAAGTGCCCATCCAACATGCAATTACTGGTCTCTTCCTGTTCAAAAGAAAGAACAGTTATGAAAATTGAAGATGATTGGAAACAATTAGTCCAATAAACTAATGGACCAGGTGAACATCAGTCTCCACAACCCCAAGGCCAAAAGAACTAGATGGTGCCAGCTACCACTACCTACTGCTCTGAAAGAGATCACATTATAAAGTCCTAGACAAAGTGGGAGAAAACGTGGAACAAAACTCAAAATCATAAATATAACCAGATTTTCTAGTCAGATAGAGACTGCTGGAACCCTGAGACTATAGTCCCTAGCCACCCTTCTGGTCTGAAGTTCACACACCCAGGGTTCAATTTGCAGCCAAGTAATAGATAGAAATCTTCTTGTGGTTCTGTAGGATAAGCACTGGATTACTAATTCCAATGTTGGTGGTTCAAACCCCACAGCTGCTCCTCAGAAACCCTATACAAGCTGCTATGAGTTGAACTGACTCAACCACACTTGATAACAACAACAATAGATAAGAATGTGGTGGGTCTGTAAAGTAAGCACTGGACTAGGGTGCCAAAAGGTCAGTGGTTTGAGCCCAACAGTCAATCCTAGGAATAAAGATGTAACTTCCTACTCCTGCAAAGATTTACAGCCTCAAAAACCTGACATAGATTTGTTGTTAAGTGCTGTCGAGTCTATTACAATCGATAGCGACCCTGTATAGGGTTTCCAAGGAGCAGCTGGTGAGCTTGAACTGCCGACCTTGCAGTTCAAATGGCTTTGCAGTCTGGTGCATTAACCCACAGCACCACACCAGAAACCTGGCATAGGGTCACTAAAAGTCAGAAAGGACTTGATGGCACTTAACAGAAACAACAGAAATAGATAGGTATATAGGGCAGACAGCAATGTTAATGAGGTACACACACCACAGAATGTTCAACTATTCAAGATCAAAATGGCAGCATTTATCTAAGGACTAACTGCTCAAGAAAGAAGCAGAAATGGAAACAAGAAACAAGGAAGAGGAGTAAGTGATTTTACATTGAAGAGATCACAATTATTGAGATGAAACAAAGGATATAATTTGCTGAATGTAAAGTTGATGCTCTACTCTCTAAATTTTCATTCAGTTCACAATAGAAGGTTAAATGTATATATATAAAGTGCCACTTTAAGCCCTGGTGTGGCACTGTGGGTTAATGCGCCAGACGACAAAGCCGGTTGAACTGCAAAATCAGTGGTTCAAGCTCACCAGCTGCCCTTGGAAACCCTATACAGGGTCACTATGGGTCGGAATTGACTCAAAGGCACTTAACAACAACAACAAATAAGCCCTGAATTTTTAGTATCTGTACATGGACTCTTGGTGTGGTGCTGTAGGATCAAAGCTAGATTGCCAAACCACAAGGTTAGCAGTTCAAACTCACCAGCTGCTCCTTGGAAACCCTATACAGGGTCTCTGTGAGTCAGAACAAACTTAACAGCACTTAAAAACAACAACATACATATAGTATTGTTTCTGGAAAACTTGTAAGAATAGCTATAAATTAGCTATAGCATTTTACTCCAAAGTAGCATTCAAATATAACAACAATTTTGTGGATGGCGCAGGACTGGACAGTGTTAAATTCTATTGTGTGTAGGGTTGCTGAGAGTCAGAAGTGACTCAATGGAACACTGCAACAACAAAGTAGATGTTGGTAATGTTAAGTGCCACTGAGTTGGTTCCAACTCATAGTGCCCCTGTCTAGGATTTTCAAAGAGTGGCCAGTGGTGGGTTGGTACCACCAACCCTGCAGTTATCAGCCCAGCACTTACCCTACAGCACCATAACAGACTCCAATGTAATGTAGATAGTCACACAGAAATCTCCATGGAAGGGTGACCTAGACACACTTATCTGATAATGTTGTTGTTATGGATGCTGTTGTCGTCAGGTGCCCTCAACAACCCTATGCACAACACAACAAAATAGTGACCAGTCTTGTGCCTCTTTCACAATTGTTGTTATGCTTGAGCCCATTGCTACTGCCACTGTGTCACTCCATCTCATTGGGATCTTTCTCTTTTTCACTGAGCTCTACTTTATCAAACATTATGTTCTTCTTCAGGTTCTGGTCCCTCCTGATAACATACCCAAAGTATGAGAAGTGAAGTCTCACCACCCTAAACCCTAAGGAGCATTCTGGCTATACTTCTTTCAACACAGATATGTTTGTTCCTCTGGCAGTCCATAGTACTTTTAATATTCTTCTCCAGCACTATAACTCAAATCCATCAATTATTATACAGTATTTCTTATTCACTGTCCACATTTCCTAGGCATATGAGGCTTTTGAAAATGCAATGACTTAGGTCAAGCACATCTTAGCCATCAAACTGACATCTTTGCTCTGAACACTTTAAAGAGGTCTTGTGCAGCAGATTTGCCTAACACAATATTTTGTATTAGGTTTCTTGACTACGATTTCCACAACTGTTGATAGTGAATCCAAGCAAAATGAAGTTTTGTCAACTTAAATCTTTTCTCCATTTATCATGATGTAATTTACTGGTCCAGTTGTGAGGCTTTTTGTTTTCTTTGCATTGAGGTGCAACCCATATGAAGGCTATAGCCTTTGATCTTCATCACTAAGTATTTTAAGTCCTCTTCACTTTCAGCAAGCAAAGTAGTGTCATCTGCTGTTACTGACCCTTCCTCCAATCCTGATGCATAATTGTCTTCTATAATCCATCTTCTCAGCATACAGATTGAATAAGTATGGCAAAATGACATACCTCTAATACACAACTATCCTGATTCTAAGCCATTCAATATCCCCTTGTTATATTCCAACAACTGTATCTTGGTATATGTACAGATTCCTCATGAGTAAAATGAAGTGTTCTGGAATACCAAGTTTTTGCAATGTTATCAATAACTTGTCATGATCTACACAGTCAAAAGCCATTGCACAGCCAAGAAAGCACAAATACAAATCTTTCTGGTATTCTCTGCATTCATTGATGTCCTTCATTCCACACCCTCTTATGAATCTGGCTTGCGTTTCTGGCAGTTCTCCATCAATGTACTATCACAGCTGTTTTTAATTATCTTCAGCAAACTTTTACTTGCATATGATATTAATAATATTATTTGATTATTCCTGCATGCTGCTGGGTCACCTCTCTTTGGAATAGGCACACAGATCTCTTCCAATCAGTTGGATAGTACTGTTTTCCAAATTTCTTGGCATAGCCAAGTGAGTGCCTCCAGTGCTGCATCTGTGTGTTGAAAGATTTCAATTGGTATTGCATCAATTCCTGGAGGCTTGTTCTTTGCCAATTCCTTCAATGCACCTTTGACTTCTTCCTTCAGCACCATTGGATCTTGATCATATGCTACCTCTTGAAATGGGTGAACACTGACCATTTCTTTTTCGTACAGTGACTCAATGTATTCCTTCCTTCTTTTGATGCTTTCTGAATCATTCAATATTTTGCCCATAGAATCCCTTAGTATTTCAAATCAAGGCTTGAATTTTTCCTCAGTTCTTTGAACTTTTGAAATGCTGAGCATGCTCTTCCCTTTTGGTTTTCTAGCTCCCGGTCATTGTACATTTCATTTTAATATTCCATATTGTCTTCTCGATCTGCCCTTTCAAATTTTGCTTTCAGCACTTTTACCGCCTCATTTATTCCATTTGCTTTAGCATCTCTTCACTGGAGAACAAGTTTCACAATCTCTTCTAACATTCATTTTGGTCTTTTGTTTCCTTCTTGACTTCTTAATCATTTTTGCTTTATTCCTGTACAGTATTCTTGATGTCATGTGGCAACTCTTCTGATCTTTGATCATTAGTGTCTAATGCAGCAGGTATGATCTTGAGATGGTCTCTAAATTTAGGTGGGACAGGTTAAAGGTCATATTTTGACTCTCCTAAAGATATTTTAAATTTCTTCAGTTTTAGCTTTAACTTGCATATGTGCAATTGATGGTCTGTTCCAGCTGGCCCTTGATCTTTGGGCTAATGATATTGAGATTTTCCACCAGCTCTTCCCACAGATGTAGTCAACTGGATTTCTGTTTATTCCACCTGTTGAGTTCCATGTGTCTCTTATGCTGTTAAAAATGTAATTTTAATGAAGAAGTCACTGGTATTTCAAAATTCTATCATGCAGTTTCGAGCATCATTTCTATCTATCACTATGGCCATATTTTCCAACTACTGACCTTCCTCTTTGTTTCAAACCTTTGCAATCCAATCATCAGTAATTATCAACATATCTTGATGACATGTTTGATCCATTTCAGACTGAAAAATTTCATAAAATTCTTCCTTTTTATCATCACTGGCCTTAGTAGTAGGTGAATACATTTGAATAATAATGATATTAACTGGTCTTGCTTGTAGACATATGGATAATAGTCTATTACATACAGCATTGTACTTCAAGACAGATCTTCAAATGTTGTTTTTTAATGATGAATACAACTCCATTCCTCTTCATTCAACTGAATAAACCATATGATTTTCAGATTCAAAATGGCCATTACCAGTCATTTCAGCTCACTAGTGCATAGGATATCATTCCATTTCATTTTTGAGAACTTCCTTTTTTTTTTTTTTTCTATATCCATACTTCATACATCTATCTACAACATCTGTCAGATTGTGGTAGTTTGGTGGCTTGTGTGTTGCTGTGATTCTGGATGGTATTTCAAGGGTATTTTAAATATCAGCAGGGTCACCCATGGTGGGTAGGTTTCAGCTGAGCTTCCAGACTAATACAGAGAAAGAAGATGGAGAGATGGACTACTTCTAAATATTTAGTCACTGAAAACCTTATGAATAGCAGTAGAACATTATCAACATCACAATATTGAAACATGAGGAAGACCACCAGAATATTGTGAGATATTATACCAGAAGATAAGCCCCTCAGTTTAGTAGGCACTCAAAATAAGACTAGAGAAAAGCTGATACCTGAAAACAGAGTTGACCATCCATGATAGCATGAATGGATTAAAGCCTTCAGAACCTTCACACAACTCAAAATGAAGACAAACAGCTATAAACATCCATTAATAATTAGGATATGGAATGTACAAAGTATGAGTCTAGAAAAATTGGAAATTGTCAAAATTGAAAAGGGATGCATAAACATTGATATCCTAGGAATTAGGTGAAATGGACTGGTATTGGCCATTTTGAATCTAACAATGGAATGATAAATTTAAGAGTAATGGCATCACATTCATCATCAAAAAGATCATGTCAAGATCTGTCCTGAAGTACAATGCTGTCTTTAATAGGATACTATCCATATACCTACAGTGGGTTAATGTGCCAGACTGCAAAGACATTTGAACTACAAGGTTGGTGGTTCAAGCTTGTTGGAAACCCTATGTAGAGTCACTATAGGTTGGAAATTACTTGACAGCACTTGACAACAACAACAGGAAAGACCAGCTAATATCATTAGTATTCAAATTTACTGACCAACCACTAAAGCAAGTGATGATGAAATTGAAGAATTCTACCAACTTCTTCAATCTAAAATTGATCAAACATGCAATTGAGATATATTGATAATTACTGGTGATTGGAATGCAAAGGTTGGAAATAAACAGGAAGGATCAGTAGTTGGAAAATGTGGCCTTGGTGATAGAGATGATGCTGGAGATCACATGATAGAATTTTGCAAGACCAATGACTTCTTCATTGCAAACACCTTTATTGAACAACATAAAAGATGACTATACACGTGGACCTCTCCAGATGGAACTCATAGAAATCAAATTGACTACATCTGGAAAGAGAAGATGGAAAAGCTCCATATCATCAGTGAAGACAAGGCCAGGGGCAGACTGTGGAACAAACCCTCAATTACTGATATGCAAATTCATACTGAAGCTGAAGAAAATGAAAACAAGTCTACGAGAGCCAAAATATGACCTTGAATTTATCCCACCTGAATTTGGAGATCATCTGAAGACCAGACTTGATGCATTAAACACTAAAGACCGAAGACCAGAAGAGTTATGGGATGACATCAAGAACATCATACATGAAGAGAGCAAAAAGTCATTATGAAAATAAGAAAGAAGGAAAAGGCCAAAATGGATGTCACAAGAGACTCTGAAACTTGCTCTCCAATGTAGATATGTTATGGCAAATGGAAGAGATGAGGAAGTAAATGAGCTGATTAGATAATTTCAAAGGTCAGCTCAAGAAGACAAAGTCTGATATTATAATAAAATGTGCAAGACCTGGAATCAGAAAACCAAAAGGGAAGAACATGCTTAGCATTTCTCAAGCTGAGGGAACTGAAGAAAAAAATCAAGCATCAACATGCAATATAGATGGATTCTATGGTAAAAATATTGGATGATACAGAAAGCATCAAAAGAGGATGGAAGAAATACACAGAGTCACTGTACCAAAAGTAAATGGTTGATATTCAACCATTTCAGGAGGTAGCATATGATCAAGAGCCAATAATCCTGAAGGAAGAAGTCCAAGGTGCATTGAAGGCACTGGCAAAGAACACCACACCAGGAACTGATGGAACACAAATTGAAATCTTTCAACAAACTGATGCAGCACTGGAGGCACTCATTTGTCTATGCCAAGAAATTTTGAAGACAACTACCTGGCAGAAAGCCTCATCTCTCTCACGCAGAGGGCATGGTGGATTCAAGCTGCTGACCATGGGGTTCACAGCCAGATTTTTAACCACTGCACTACCAGTCTTTCCACCTTCAAGATGGCGGATCAGGTAGATTTGTAGTGCGGAGCTCGGTCAACAATAACACGGAATACCGGGCCAAGAGCCCTCATGAGATGGTGTTGGAACTCTGGAACAAATATAAAGGTATGTTTGGAGGATTGGAGGGTTTATAGCTGGGGAATTTGCAAAAGAATCCAGAAATCCATTATTTTCTGGATCAAGACACTCAGTTGTTCCAGGAGCCACCATCTTGGGAGAGCA
>NW_006408562.1:9921663-9929405 GCF_000296735.1 Chrysochloris asiatica | reverse complement strand
GATGGACTCAAGTGTGGCAGCGGTAGTGAGGTTGGCCCAGGATCAGACATTGTTTCATTCTGCTGTGCATGGGGTCGCTATAAGTTGGTTCCGACTTGATGGCACCTGACAACAACAACAACCTGGCCAACTGACTAGAAGTGATCCACATTTTTGCCCATTCCAAAGAGAGGTGACCTAACAGAATGTGGAAATCATCAGACAATATCATTAATATTGCATGTAGGTAAAATGTTGCTAAAGATAATACAAAAACAGCTGCAACCATAAATTGGTAGAGAACTGACAGATGTTCAAGCCAGATTCAGAAGAGGACATGGAATGAAGTATATCATTGCTGATGTCAGTTGGATCTTGGCTGAAAGCAGAGAATACTAGAAAGATGTTTATCTGTGCTTTATTGACTACATAAAGGCTTTTGCTTTTGTGGCTCATGACAAGCTATGGAGACATTGTGGAGAATGAGTATTCTGGAACACTTAATTGTGTTCATGTGGAACCTGTACACAGACCAAGAGGCAGTTGTTAGAACAGAACAAGAGAACACTGAATGGTTTTAAATTAGGAAAGATGTGCTCCAGGAATATATTCTTTCATCACACTTATTTAATCTGTATGCTGAGCAAGTAATCCCAGAAGCTGGAATATATGAAGAAAAACATGACTTCATGATTAGAAGACTACTCCTTAACAACCTGCATTATGCAGATGATACAACCTTGTTTGCTGAAAGCAAAGAGGGTTTAAAACACTTACTGATAAAGATCAAAGACCGTAGCTTTCAGTATGGGTTGCACCTCCATGTAAAGAAAACAAAAATTCTCACTATTGGACCTATAAACAATATCCATATAAATGGAAAAGAGATTGAAGTTGTCAAAGATTTCATTTTGCTGCTACCAACCACCAACCAACCATCAGCAGCCAAGAAATCAAACCATGTATTTGCACAATGCAAATATGTTGCACAAGACCTCTTTAAAGTGTTGAAGAGCAGAGATGTCAGTTTGAGTAGTAAGGTGTGCATCACCCAGCCATGGTATTTTCAATAAACTCTTATACATGCAAAAGTTAGCCAGTGAATAAAGCAGATGACAGAAGAATTAATGCATTTGAGTTATGGTGTTAGACTAGGAGAATATTGATAGTACCATGGACTGCCAAAAGAACAAACCAATCTGTGTTAGAAAAAATACGGTCAGAATCGTAATACTTCATCTCTAATACTTTGAACATATTATCAGGTGGGGCCAGTCCCTAGAGAAGGATATCATGCTTGGTAAAGAGGAGGGTTGGAGAAAGAGAGGAAGACCCCTAATGAAATGTATTGGCACAGTGCCAGCAGCAGTAGACTCAAACATAGCAGTGATTTTGAGGTTGGAGCCAGATCAGTCAGTATGTTCTTTTGTTGTGCATAGGATCAGAATGAGTCGGTACCATCTCGATGACACCTAATGATAACAACACACTTCATACATTCCATGTTCTGTTTATTAATGGGTGTTCGCAGCTGTTTTTATTCATTTTGAGTTGTGCTCCATCAGCAAATGAAGGTCTCGAAAACTTGACTCCATTCATGTCATCACAGTCAACTCAGTTTTGAGGAGGCAGCTCTTCCCCAGTTGCATTTCCAACATGGGGAGCTCATCTTCTGGCACTATACTTGACAATGTTCTGGTGCTATTTATAAGGTTTTCAGTGTCTAAACAGTCAGAAGTAGTTCACCTCTCCTTCTTCTTAGTCTGTCTTAGTCTGGGAACTCTGGTCAAACCTAGCCACCATGGGTGACCCTGCTGGTTTTTAAAATATCAGTGGCATAGCTTCAAATATCACAGCAATATGCAAGCCACTATAGTAGAACAAACTGACAGACAAGTGATGGGTTGTTGTTTAGTGCCACAAATCTATTCTGACTAAAAGCCTAATTTTAATCCCATTGAGTGGCTGGTGGGCTCCAACCGCCACCATGTGCTTTACAGTCAAGTGATTATTCTATACAGCCTATTCTACACAGCCACCATGCTCCCTGCTCTGATTGTCTTATTATTCTATTGATAATATTCATGGAAATTGTCACTTGACCCGAGAAACGATTCAAAAATCAAATCAGTCTCATTTATTATAACTATTATTAAAATAGTTTTATAAGATATGAGGCTGATTTGATTTAGGAATCCTTCCTCTGGTTAAGTGACAGTTTCTATGAAAATGGTTACATAAGAAAATTCCAATTTTTATTTGCACATTATTGCATAATGCAGCATCCCAAAACAAAACAAAATCCTGCCATTAAGCCAATTCTAATTAATAACAATCCTGGAAGACAAGACAGACCATAGGGTTTCCAAGACCGCACATCTTAGAAAGCAAACTGGAACATCTTCCTCTTGTGGCACACTTGTGGATTTGATCCACTGACCTTTCAGTTAGCAGCCAAGAGCTTAGTCACTGCACCACCAGGGCCCCTTAATCAAGCAAAATCTTGGGCTAAGTTTGGCATATCAGGAAACTGGATGACAATTAATAGATATTTGCTCTCTTGTCAGACTTTGTTTGAATTTTATATTGCTCTCTCTGCATGGTGTTGAAGAAGAAAACAGATTCTCACTAATTATTTCAGAAAGTAAGAAATATGATGAAAGGAGAAGAAAGAATGAACCAAATTAAGTCTTAAGTCCCAACTTTGAATTCTAAAGCCCAGAAAGATAAATTGGGATTGAAGCTGGTAGGTCACACTGTCACTGCCTATCTTATAGCAGTGCCAGTTACTGTGGTGTGCATGTCACATAACAGCTGTGGCGATGTCTCAGGACTAGGCAGTATTTTGATCTGTTTGTGGGATTGCTATGAGCCAGAACCGACAACACATTTTCACTCATGACAACTCCATGTGTGTCACAGCAGAACTGCATGCACTCCATGGAGTTCTCAATGACTGATGTTTCAGAATTATGCTTTCTTCCAAGGTACCATTGGGGGTTCTTGAATTTTAAGAACCAATAGATCCGTTTTGGAATAAGTGCTGCCAGAGTGCTCCTTGGAGGCCAAGGTGGCCAAACTTCATCTCTCATACTTTGGACATATTGTCAGGAGGGAGCAGTTGCTGGAGAAGGATATCATGTTTGGTAAGGTGAAGGGTCAAGAGAAAAAGAGGAAGACCCCCAACGAGCTGGATTGGCCAAGTGGCAGCATCGATGGACTCAAGCATGGCAACAGTAGTGAAGTTGGCCCAGGATCCAGCAGTATTTCATTCTGCTGTGCATAAGGTTGCTATAGGCCAGTACCAACTCGATGGCACCTAACAACAACAACAACAATTGAGTGCTTAACTACTTGTAGCACCATGGATACTACTTATTTCATAAGTGGTGATAAAGATATTTCTGCCTTTTTGGCTGGATGGGCTAGTTGGCAAGTCTGCTTTGGAGCCTGTCATCTACATCCATCACTGAAGCTTAGAATTGGCTCCACCCTAGATCTGAAAACTTAGTAACATGTACAACAAAGTTTAGTCCCTTTTTATGAAGTTTGTTGGAAATAGCCATATTATCACCCTTGTCTCTGAAAAACAAAACAGAACTCTGAGGAAAATACAAAAAGTTGAAAAGTATTGCTACAATATCGTAAATTTTTTTCAAAAATGAAGCTATTGTTTCTTGACACCTACATCAATACTCTTCTGAAGGCAAGTTTGACTATCTCTCTAACCCTTTTCCTGGTGGGGGCTGTTGGATCAGCCCAAGACTACTAACCACAAGGTTGGTTGTTCAAACCCACCAGCCGCTACTTGGAAACCCTACCCAGGGCTGCTATGAGTCAGAACTGATTGAACAGCACTTAATAACAACTCTTCCCTCAGAGACTTATGTACTCTTCAATTTATACCACATCAAAAATGCAGTTTGGGTATCCTCAAAGGACTCAAACTGTGCTACTTTTAAATGTTCTTTGATTTGGGGAAACAAAACAAAGTTTGAGAGAGCAAGACCAAGTTGTAGGGTGGCTGGAGTAAGGTTTCCCAATGAAATTCTCATAGGACAACCAACAAAATTCTCATACGACACCCTCAAAGAATAAGCAACTACATTGTAATGCAAAATAAATTCCTCTTTGCAACTTTGCTGGCCATTTTCTCACAATATAGTTTTTTTCCTTCTTCTTCTTAAAACTTTTTCATAAATCTATAAAGATGATCTTTTGGGATCACAGAAAACACTTGTCAGAACCTTCTGAGCTGATCTCTCTGCCTTGAATTTAACTGATCCTACAGAGTCCATTGGAAACTACTGTTTTGATTAGATTTTTAAGTCAACCTATCAAAATAAGACAGGAGTATTACTGTGAGAAGAGCTCTGGTGTGGCACCATAGGATAAGTACTTAGTCTCAAGGTCGATTTGAATGACAAGGTCAATGGTTCAAATCCACCATCTGCTCCTTGTCTTATACAGTGTCACTATGAGTCAGAACCAACTCTATGGCATTTTACAACAACAACAATATTACTGAGAGAACATGTCTGCAGTCATACATGAATTAAATATATATGTTTAAGCAGATTTTGTTGGGAAAAACCCAAGCAAGTATGAACTGGAACCCTAGCAGTACTTTTTTTTACTTATCTGCATATGTGATACAACCATTATAGAAAACTTACTTCAAAGTAGTAAATAATTTATTTTCTTTAGATTATGCTCAAGTGTCTTCTAGCCAAGTATTATAGACCATGATTAACAGGATTTAAACTATAGTGAAAAAATATGAACAAAATACTTTGGAAGATTCTATTTTGGTTAGTCACTGACTACTTCTAAATTTGTGTCATGCTATGCAGTTTGAAAGGAGCTCTGGTAGCATAGTGGTTACGAATTGGGCTGCGAACCACAAGGTAACTTGGATTTTATGTATATTAAATGCTTTTTTCAATATGAGACAAGAATCAAAGGGAAAAATAGACCATGGGTTTTTGTTTCTACAGAGGTCAAAATATGAAAAGTCTACCTTTGAACTCTAAATTTGCAACTATCCTCACTAAATGACAAATTGCCACCCAAATTGATTCAGTGCAATAGGAAGATGTTCTTAGTCAAGCCTATGAACCCACTTCCATTTGGACTGGATGTTAACTCTTAAGCAACATCAAACTTGTTACTGAAATAGCACATAAGATTCAACAGTGGTGCATTAAATTACATTTTTATAGTTTGTGTTGTTATTGCTTTTAGATTCTGCGCATGAGTATTTTGATATTCAACAGCACTAGCTAAGATGTATTTCTAAACTGGGTTATTTATCTTAGGTTATAATGGAATTTAAAACCAAAAAAGTTAACACTATACATGGTATCTATGAATCAGAGGACTTAACAGCACTTAACAACAACTACTACAAATATGTTGCAGGTGGTGGTAGTGTGCTGTGGAGTCCATTCCAACTCATAGCGACACTGCATAGGTTTCCAAGGCTGTCAATCTTTATGGGAGCAAAAAGCCTCATCTTTCTCCTGCAGAAGAACTGGCAGTTTCAAACTGCTGACCTTGAGGTTAACAGCCTGACTTATAACCAGTAAGTTACATGATGTTGTTAAGCGCTGTCGCATTGGTTCTGACACACAGCAGCCCTATGTAGGGTTTCCAAAAAGTGTTTTTTTAAGTTTGAACCACTGACCTTGCGGCTCACTGACCTTGAAGTCCAGTACTTATCCTACCTCACCACACCAGGACTCCCTGAAAAGGTAGCCAGGACTCAGGTTGCAAAGTGCCTGCCAGGTAATAGTGACTCACCACTATTGGTAATCATTTAGACCACGTGATGTGTAAAGTGACCAAAAGGAGTGGCTGGTGCAAAACAACAAGGTACCCTTACATTTCTAACTGTGCACAAACTCTAAGAAACAGAGTTCACAACTGGAAGCAATTTTGGTGGTGGTGGTTATGTGTCGTGGAGTCGGTTCCAACTCATAGTGACCCTTTACAGGGCTTCCAAGGCTGTAAATCTTTACAGGAGCAGAAACCCTCATCTTTCTCCCACTGAACAGCTGGTAGTTTCGAACTGCTGACCCTGAGGTTTATAGCCGGATTCATAACCACTATGTTACCAGAGCTCCTGGAAGCAATTTTAGAACCCCATTATATGGATCACCATAATCAGGACCAATGATGATGAAAGGCTAAATTCACACAACTCTTTCACTGTGATTTAACTCTCCCAACAAGCAAATATTCTCAGGACAATTTCATGTGTTAAATCCCTCTAGGGAGCCCTGGTGGCACTGTGGGTTAGGCATTAGATTGCTAACCACAAGGACAGTAGTTCAAACCCACCAGAAGCTCTGCAGGGGAATGATAAGGCTGTCTACTCCCCTAAAGATTTACAGTCTCAGAAACCACGTATGTTGACGCTATGACTTGGAATCAATTTGACAGCAGAGTTTTTTTTAATTGTTTGTTTATGATCTCTAAAGGCAAAATGTTCTGGAATATTGAAGAAATGACCTAGATAATTTTGAAATTCCAGTTCCAAAGACTTTATGATGATGAAATAAACATTCAAACTTGCAGCACAGACTTCTTTGAAACAGTGCAGTCCTCAATACAACATGACATGGGAGAAAAAGAATCATATATTAGGGCCTTCAAAAAGTTCACGGTAATATTCCATTATCTTTTCATATTTCCATAAACTTTTTGCAGACCCACTGTATTCCCAAAACAAGAACCTTGTCTTTTAAACAGACTTTCTTTGCTTCTAAATGTCAAAATCAACCAACCAACCAAAAAGTCATCACAATCAAATATCAGTCTCTTTACCCTTTTGGGTCTACTAGGATTTACTTGCCCAGTACTTAAGCATTTTTAAATCCCTGAGTCGAGTGATCCCCACTAAGGCTACTTTGTGTGTGTGTGAAGTGTCCTCAAGCCGATTCCAACCCATAGCGACCCTGTATAGGGTTTCCAAGGAGCCGATGGTGAGCTTGAACCATGGACCTTGCAGTTCAGCTGACTTTGCAGTGTGACACATTAGCCCACAGTGCCACACCAGAACTCCTTTAACTGTACCTAAGCAACAGATCTGTGTTGGAAGAAGTGCAGCCAGAGTGCTCCTTGGAAGCCAAGATGGTCAAACTTTGTCTCTCTTACTTCGGACATGTTGTCAGGAGCGACCAGTTGCTGGAGAAGGATATCATGTTTGGTAAGGTGGAGGGTCAGAGAAAAAGAGGAAGACCTCCCCCCACCCCCCAGTGAGATGGACTGGCCAAGTGACAGCATCAATGGGCTCAAGCGTGGCAAGGATAGTGAGGTTGGCCCAGGATCAGGCAGTGTTTCGTTCTGCTGTGCATAAGGTTGCTATGAGTCGGTGCCAACTCGATGGCACCTAACAACAACAAAGCAACAGAGGCTTCATGTGATAACAGTATGGTTTGTATAGCAGTCCAAAAAACATATCTGCCTTTTGTGTCACTGTCATTGGCAACTCATGAACATTTATAGAGTCATCATGGAATTAAAGAAAATCAGTTCATCATTTTCTATATTAGACATAATTAAATAAAATTAGACACAATTAGTAGAAAAGGACTTTTGGAGATGACTTACTCCAGTGGTTTTAATTTTTTTCAGTACTATAACCTTTTGGAGTCCTGGTGTGACAGTATGGGCTAATGCTCTGGACTGCAAAGTCAGTTTGAACCACAAGGTTGGTGGTTCAAGCTCATCAGCTGCTCCTTTGAAACCCTATAAAGGGT
>NW_006408562.1:9919440-9921128 GCF_000296735.1 Chrysochloris asiatica | reverse complement strand
GGGAGAAAGATGAGGCTTTCTGCTCCTATAAAGATTTACAGCCTCAGAAACCCTATGCAGGGTCACTATGAGTTTGGAACCCACTCCATGGCACACACCACCACCACTACCATTATGAAAGAAATTCTAGTAGCTGAGTGGATTATGAATTGGGCTGCTAACTACAAAGTCAGCTGTTCAAATCTTCCAGTAGCTCCATGGGAGAAAGATGAGGCTTTTTGTTCCCATAAAGATTTACAGCTTCCGAGACCCTGTACAAGGTTGCAATGAGTCGGAACTGATTTGGTGGCACACACCACCATTACCACCTATGATAATATCTGGAGGCCCTGAGTCATACCAGTGGTTAAGTGCTTCTCTACTAACTGAATGTTTGGCAGTTTGGGTCCACGCAGACATGACTTGGAAGCAGGACCAAGTGATCTACTTCCCTGAAACCATCCCCTAAAACCTGGTGGGGAACAATTCTACTCTGACACATATGCAAGTAGAGTTACCATGAGTTAGATATCTACATGTGAAATATTTTACATTTAAAGACAAATATACCACCTCCCTAGTAAAGTGAAGTATCATGGTACTGCCTAATAACTCCAAATAAACAGTTTCACTGAGGAGTTTCCAGACTTCTAAGGCCATGGCCAAAATATCACTGATTATGCCCAAGAGTCTTAAAAACTAATATTTTGTTCTAAAAAAGAATGTAGTTTTGTTAATCCAGAAACTTTGTCCTCTCTCCTTTTTAACAAACATATCTCTGCCTCGCTATTTTTTATCTTACAGTACTTATAAGAAGACAAAAATATTGAAAACACAAAAAACCTCCTCTTCAATATGACAGACAGTTATTATGGAACAAAATCTTTATGTCATTTACCAATCAATTACGGCAGATGTTTAATCTTCATTTCCCCAAAAAATATCAACATATGTACTAGTAGAGGCTTTGTCAAAATACTATCCTTGATGCTGTGGACACTTTGTTAAAAGAGACTTTGCTGTATGGTTCTCAGCACTGACACAAATGCATCATATGGAAGATCACTCAGATACAATGGTTTAGGCTCACATTTTCAAAACAGTGTTTTGCAGAAAACTTAATGGAGAAGTGTTTATAGGGGCTCTGATACTCCCCTAAACATTCAAACTTGCAGAGTAGACTTCTGATACAGAAAATCCTTATCTTTTTATCTGAGGAGAGTCTCACATTTTCAAACTCTGTTACTACCCTGCAACTATCATTCATCGGTCAGTTTGTCACACTGTGGTGGCTTGTGTGTTCCTGTGATGCTGGAAGCTATGCTGCTGGGATTCTAAATGCAGAGTGGATTATGAATTAGGCACGATGGACAGGTTTCAGCTGAGCTTCCAAACTAAGACAGACTAGGAAGAAGGTGAGGCAGACTACTTCTGAATGTCTAGCCACTGAAAACCATATAAATACCAGAGGAACATTGTCAGATAAAGTGCCGTAAGATGTAAACATTATGAATAGCACCAGAATATTGTAAGCTATAGTACTAGAAGATGAGCCCCTCAGGTTGGAAGGCACTCAAAATACAACTGGAGAAGCAGAGTTAACTACAATGACATGAATGGTGTAAACTTTTCAGGACCTTTAATTGATGATGGGGCACAACTCAAAGCAGCTGTAGACATGCATTAATAATTGGAATAGGGAATGTATG
>NW_006408562.1:9916413-9918079 GCF_000296735.1 Chrysochloris asiatica | reverse complement strand
GCTGGCCCAGGATCAGGCAGTGTTTCCTTCTGCTGTACATAAGGTCACTATGAGTCAGTACCAACTCAACATAGTTGAGTCAACACCTAACAACAATATAGTTAATATGATTATTATTCAAATGTACACATCACCCACTAAAATCAGTGATGATGAAATTCAAGAATTCTACCAACTTCTTCAGTCTGAAAGTGATCAAACATGCAACCAAGATGTATTGATTATTACTGGTTATCGGAATGCAAAGATTGGAAACCAAGAGGAAGGATCAGTCATTGGAAAATATGGCCACAGTGATAGAAATAATGCTGGAGGTCACATGAAAGAATTTTGCAAGAACAATGATTTGTTCATACCAAATACCTTTTCTAAACACAAAAGATGATTATACACATGGACTTCACCAGATGGAATGCACAGAACTCAAACTCACTGCATCTGTGGGAAGAGATCTTGGAAAAGCTCCATATCATTAGTTAAAACAAGGCCATGGACATAATGTAGAACAGATCATCAGTTAATGTAGAACAAATCATCAGTTGCTCATATGCAAGTTCAGGCTGAAGCTGAAGAAAATTAAACCCATGTGAGCCAAAACATGACCTTGACAGCTCCCACATAAATTTGAGAACATCTCAAGAACAGATTTAATGCATAAGACACAACTGACCAAAGACCAAGAGAGTTGTGGGATGACCTCAAGAGCATCATACAGGTCATTAAGAAGGCAAGAAAAAAAAAAAAAAATGGATGTCAGAAGATACTCTGAAATTTGCTCTCCAATATAGAGGTAAAAGAGCTGAACAGAAAATTTCAACAGGCAATTCGAGAAGACAAAATAAAATATTATAATGAAATGTGTAAAGATCTGTATTTAGAAAACCAAAAGAGAAGAACACACTCAACATTTCTCAAGTGGAAGCAGCTGAGGAAACAATTGAAGCCTTGACTTGAAATAATGCAAGATTTTTTTGGCCAAAATATTGATTGATGCAGAAAGCATCAAAAGAAGATGGAAGAATACAGAGAGTCACTGTACCAAAAAGAAACAGTCTATGTTAAACCATTTCAAGAGGTACCATAGGATTAAGAGCCAATGGTGCAGATGGAAGAAGTCCAAGTTGGCCAAGAACAAGGCCCTGGGAATTTATGGAATACAAATGGAAATCTTTCAACAAACTGAGGCAGCTCTCAAGGCACTCACTCAATATGCCAAGAAATTTGGAAGACAGCTACCAGGTCAACTGATTGGAAGAGATCCATAGTTATGCCTGTTCCAATGAGAAGTGACCAAATGGAGTGCAGCAGTCATCAGACACTATCATTAAAATCATATGCATGAAAAATTTTGCTAATGTTAATTCAAAAACGGCTGCAACATTATAATGACAGGAAACTGCAAGAGGTTCAAGCCGGATTCAAATGAAGATGTGGAACAAGGGATATTGCTGACATCAGATGGATCGTGGCTGAAAGCAGAGAATACCAGAAATATGTTTACTTGTGCTTTACTGATTTTCAAATGCTTTTGACTATGCAGATCATGACAAGCTATGGACAGCATTGCAGAGAATGAGTATTCAGGGGCACATAATTGTGTTCATAAGGAACTTGTACATAGACCAAGAGAAAGTTGATCAAATAAAACAAGGGGACATTGAATGGT
>NW_006408562.1:9910896-9915318 GCF_000296735.1 Chrysochloris asiatica | reverse complement strand
AAAAAAAAAAAAAAAAAAGCATTACTAGAGGACATGACAATTCCTGCAGCAAAGAAATCTGATCAATTTGTCAAACATACTTGTAAATTTTTGAGCAGAAACACTATAATTATAGAATATACATTAACATTCCAAAGGATAGTGGTGGTCCATACTAAAAGAAATGACAAAATCTTCACCCTGTCTGTTGGTGGCAATGGGTAATGCATAGGAAAGATTCAGAAACGAAAAGCCGTTTCATGACAAATATATGTCTTCATACCAATGAGTTATCTGTGGAATTATTACAGCACAAAAAAGAATATAGCACAATTAATCCTGCCCCTTATACACTAAAACAGTTTTACCCAATCTTCAAGTTTATGTACTGCTCTGGAAATAGCATTTTTGGACTCAGCTCAAACATGGCAACAATTGTGAGGTTGGCCCAGGACCCGGCAGTGTTTCGTTCTGTTGTGCATAAGGTTGCTTTGAGTCGGTACTGACTTGATGGCACCTAACAACCACAATAATGGCTGATTGTACTTTGTCTTCAATCTCCAATGCACTAAGGGTAAGAAGTTATGTGTGGAGGAAATTTAGCTATATAGACTCTAAAATAACCCCAACATCTCACAAGAATTCTTGGCCCAAGGTTTAGTTAAAAACTGGTCTAGATAACAAAAATGGCAATATTTTCAATAATTTGAATTTTTGTCTGTGAAAATACATGAGTCCTCATGTATAGAGTTATGGTTAATTTTATGAGCTGAGTGAATATCAGAAGCAGGCAATCTTAACAATGACATATATATCAAAGGCACAAATGTAAAGCACACTTTCACAGCAATGGTCATTTGCTTCACATATTCATTAAGCAAATATTTACTGACCAGCTCTTCTATGCTGGCACTGTGTTCTGGAATAATTCCAGTCTCATTTAATCAAATCTAGACTCTTTGCTCTCATATGGATATTCAGAATTCTAATTACTGAAAAAATTCAATAATTTATAAGAAATTACATAATTTCTTTTCTTTTAACTTTATATTGTAAATTGAGTGAGGGTTTACAGATGAGATCATCAGTTTTACACTCAGCAAATCACACACTTTGTTTCATCTCAATGATTGCAATCCCCTCCCTGCAACAACAGTTAATCCTGCTTCTTCCCTGTGTTTCCTATTTCCATTCCACCCAGTTTCCCATTCTTTTTCAACTTGGTCCTTAAATAAATGTTGTCCTTTTGATTTTGAATGACTGACCTTTCCACAGTGAATGTAACTTACTAGTTTTGTTGTCCCTCATATATGCCTATCTACTGCATGTCTGAAAATTTGGTCCTTTCCAGATATGAAGGATAGATAGTCAAGGTTCCTTCAGTCTCTTTCTGACCAGTAAGCCTGGTCATTTTTAAAAATGGTTTTTAGTTTTGTTCTACATTTTCTCCTAGTGCATCCATGATTTTCTAATGTGATCCCTTTCATGTAGTTGGTACTGGATGTAGGGACCATCTAGTTCTTCTAGTCTCAGAGTGGAGACTGATGGTCATATGTTCTATTAGTCCAATGGACTAATTAATTTCAAGCATCACTAATTCTTATCATTGTTCTTTCTTCCTCGTGTGCAGAGACCAATAGTTGTACCTTCAATGACTGGCGTGGTGCTATAGGATAAGTACTTGACTGTTAACCATAAGGTCAGAAGTTCAAACCCACCAGCTACTCCTCGAAAACCCTATTCATGTTCACCGTGAGTCAGAACTGACTCAATGATACTTAATAACAACAATAGATAGCTGCTCATGAGTTTTTAGATCCCAGATTCTACTCACCAAAGTAGGACGTAGAGCATTGTCAGTGTGGACTACGGTATGCCAATCGACCATCATGTTCCCTGAGAGTACGGTCCTGAGCTCCCAGACACAGCAACTTACTGCCTTAAGATGTTTGATAATAATTAAGGAGGTTTCATCATTTTGTCCCCGGTATGCTCCATCACAGTCATAGGTATGTTTAGAGCAAAAGTAAATACCTATATAAAAATAAATATCCCTTTCAAACCCTTATACATTTTTGGGTATACTCACACTCTTCCTCTCATACAGGTTCAAATTGTGTACCAATCCATATATCTACCCTCAGAACACTGTTTTTACTAAGTTGTGTATATAACACTATTGACCTCTATGCCTTTTAGCCCTTGCATAACTCCCTGTGTCTTCATAATGTCCTCCAGGTTCATTCATGTTATGAGATATATCACAGGTTCATCATTATTGTTCACTGTTGCATAGAATTCCATTGTATGAATGTACAAAGTTTTTTTTTTTTTTTTTTTTTTTTTTTTTTAACCTATTCTTTCATTGATGTTCATTTAGTCTGTCTCCAACTTTTTGTTATTGTGAACAGTGCTGTAATGAAGATCAGTGTTCATATATACTTGTGTCCTGGGTCTTATTTCTTGCAGATACATACAAAGTAGAGGGATTTCTGAGTCATATGGTATTTATATTTCAACTTTCTGAGGAAGTGCCATACCATTTTTCACAGTGGTTGCATCATTTTACAGTCCCACCCATAACGTAGGAGGGTCCCAGTCTCTCCACTCCCTGGCCAGCATTTGTTATTTTCTGTTTTTCTGAACTTTGTTATTAATGCAGGTATTATTAAAGCTGGTGTAAGATGATATATCATTGTTGTTTTGATTTGCATCTCTCCAATGGCTAAGAATCCTGGTGTGGTTCTGTCGGTTAATGCGCTGGACTGCAAAGTTGTTTGAAACTCAAGGTCGGTAGTTCAAGCTTACCAGCAGCTCCTCACAGACCCTATACAGAGTTGCTATGGGTCAGAACTGACTTGGTGGCACTTAACAACAACAACAAACAATGGCTAATGATCGTGATCATTTCTTCATAAGTTCATTAGCTGACTGAATGTTTTGCTTGGTGAAGTATCAGAGCATGTCCTCTGCCCATTTTTCAATTGGGTTGTCTTTTTCTTGTAGAGGTGTTGGTTTTTATAAATTTTTGAGATTAGTTCCTTGTCTGATACATCATTGCAAAAAAATCTCCCTGCCTGTGGGTTCTCTTTTCACTCTCTTGGCAGAATCTTTTGAGGAACATAGTGTCTAAGTTTTAGGAGGCCCCAGTAATCAAATTTGTCTTCAACTAGTTGAGAGTGTTTTAGTTATTTTTGACAGTCAATGTATGCCATGTATTTGAGGCCCCTGAGTTTGTCTCTATTTTTTTCATTGATGATCTTTATGGTTCTAGGTTTTAGTTTTAGGTCTTAACTCTACTTTGAGTTTGTTTTTGTAGATGATGTAAGATATAAGTCTTGTTTCATCCTTCTGAAAATCTATTTCAGTTTTGCCAGCACCATTTGTTGAGGAGATTATCTCTTCTTCATTTAATGTACATTGATCCTTTGTTAAAGATCAGCTGACTCTATGTGTATGGATTTACTTCTGGGTTCTCATCTCTGTTCCATTGATCTATGTATCTTTCATTCTACCAGTACCAGGCTATTTTGACCATTGTGGCTGTGTAGTAGATTTTGAGATCAGGGAGGGTGAGGTCTCCAATTTGCTTCACTTCTTTAGCAATGCTTTGCCTATCTGATGTCTCTTTCCTTTCCATATAAAGTTAGTGGTCAGTTTTGCCATCTTGTTAAGGAATGATGTTGGAATCTGAATTGGGACGGTATTATATCTACAGAATGCTTTGGGTAGTGCTGACATTTTCACAATGTTGTCTTTCTATCCATGATCATAATCGATTCTTACATTTTTGTAAGTCTATTTGTTTTTTGGTCTCTTTTAGTTTCCTATAGTAATGTTTTATAATTTTCTTTGTTTAGTTCTTTAATTTCCTGCTTAGATTTATTCTTAAGTATTTCACCTTTTGGGTGGCTATTGTAAATGGTATTGCTTTCTTGATTTCTTTTTCAGAGCTCTTTATTAGTGTAAAGGAAAAATACTTATGCTTGTATGTTGATCTTGTAGGCAGTCACATTAATGAATCTTTCAATAAGTTCCAATAAATTTCTTGCTGAGTTACTGGGATTTTCTATGCATAGGATCAATTTCAGATTATTAGAAGTTGGTAGAATTCTATTTCATCCTCACTGATTTAGTGGTTGTGCATAAATTTGAATAATAGTGATATTAACTGGTCTTTCCTGTAAGCGCATGGGTATTATCCTATCACAGACAGCTTGGTACCTCATGACTGATCTGGATATGTTCTTTTTGACAATGAATGAAACACTATTTCTCTTCAATTTGTCATTCCCGGCATAGTGAACCATGTGATTGTCAGATTCAAAATGGCCAATACCAGTCCATTTCATCTCACTAATGCCTAAGATAGCGATGTTTATGTGTTCCATTTCATTTTCGATGATTTCTAATTTTACTAGATTCGTACTTCATACATTCCAT
>NW_006408562.1:9891332-9896208 GCF_000296735.1 Chrysochloris asiatica | reverse complement strand
GAGGTCCCTGGAACCATGAAGGGAGAAGAGCGGAGAGCAGAACTCTACCCAGAGAAGCAGCGATCCCCGAGATGGAGTCAGAGATGATGATGTAGAGAGATGGAGCAGCTGGGGACTCAGGACCCAGGGATGGAGAGGGTCTGTGTGCTGATGACTGGGGCTGGGGTGGGGGGCAGGCTTGTAGAATACACCCCTTCGTTGATTGGTAATGCGTGGAGGGTATTGTAACCATGGCAATGAAACAGTGTGTGATGGGATGAATGTAAAACTAATGTTCTCCCATGTACCCATGTAAAATATTGTATAATTCGCAATAAAACTTAAAAAAAAAAAGAATCTGTTTCATCATGAAGTCTACTTGACTTCCTCACCATTTGGAAGTTTGTAACCATACTTTACCCTCTTTACCTGTGCAGTTGTCTTCATTATAAATTAATATCTCTGATTCCCAATTTTCAGTTTTGTAGGTTTGTTTTACTTTTGATACTTTTATATCAGGACTGAATTCTGGGTGGTGTTGCAGTGCATGTAAATCTTAGGTTGTTTACTGCTTTTGTTGGTTCACAGTCCAAAAGAGTCCCTTCAGGAATTTTTGTAAAGTTGGCCTGGTTATTAAAATTTCCTATAATTTCTTCTTATCTGGAGATGTCTGAATTTCACTGTCATATTTTAGGGACAGTTTTTCTGGGTATATGATTCTTGGTTGACATTTTTTTTTTTCTATTCACAGTTTTGTATATGTCTCCCTATTGCCCTATTGCCTGCATGGTTTCTACTGAAAAACCAAAGCTTAAGCTATGTGGGTAACTTTTCATTTCATTTTTCCCAAACTGCTTTCAAAATTCTTTCCTTGTCTTTGATTTTGGAGAGTTTGATTATGATATATCTTGTTGATTTTCTTTTGCGGGGGTCTATCCTGTTTGGGGTTCATTCAGTTTCTTGAATGCTTATCATCACATCTTTCACGATGTTAGGGAAATTTTCTTCAACAGCTTTTTGTATATCTTTTCTTTGCTTTTCTTTTGTCAATTCCTGTTCTGGAATTCCAAACACCCTTAAGGTATTCCTCTTCATTTGTCCCGCATGAATCTTAGGCTTTCTTCAGATTTTTTTCATTCTTTTTTAGATTGTTATTTTAATTCACTAGCATTGAGAGATTTATCTTGAAGCTCACTAATTCAGGTTCCATTCATTCAAATCGGCTCCTTTGTTCTTTCAATGTGTTGTCCATTTCTGAAATGTTAGTATTAATCTTCTGGATATCTATTTTCAAGGTTTATATTGTCTCCAATCCTTTTTATTTTTCCTGTAGTGTTTTCCTGAATTCTTCCTTGTTTTACTTGATCTTTATGTCAATCATTTGGAGATACCTTCTGATTGGTGAGTGTGATTAGGGAATGAATTTGTTCACTGTCTGTTTGCTGTTCATGCATTTCAGTTTAGGATGGATTTGGCAGATATTGGTTATTGTCTTTGATCAGTATATAGTCTTTCCTGATGGGTTGAGTTGCAGAGAGTAAACTTGTGGCTGGGCTGTATGGATATGGTTGCCATCTGCTGTTGGGTGATGCAAGAAGAGAACACATACAAGAAAGAGAAGGAAAACAAACAAACAACTGTGAAAAAAGAAAATACTAAAGGAAACAAGGAAAAAGCAGGCAACAGAATGCAAAGGAATATAAAATCCAAAGAGAAGAAAGAGAAAAAACAGAAAAGAAACAAAATGAATAGAGGAATAAAGAACTAAGCATAAATAGGGAGAGAAATGAGTAAAAGAGAAAGAGACCAGAGATTAGTAAAGAAAATTAAAGATAGAAGGATAAAAAAGAAAGAAGCATCAGAAATTTGGAAAGAGAAGCAGAAAATGAAGACAAAATGAAAATGGAGATAGCAATCAAGGAGGTAGAAAGAATATACAAACAGAAACAATAAAATGAAAAACCAGGGCAGGTGCCAGACCTTGACAGGAGAAAAAGTTAGGATCTCCTGGAAGCCAAGGCCTTCATATCCTGGGTGGATTGGGAAGAAAAAGGATGACAAAGTAATACTCTCAACCATAGATGGGGTTCCTGTAGGACTAAATGTTGTCTGTTCTGGGCAATCCAGTTCAGAAGTAATTTGTGCAGAACACAAAGCAGCTGGGGAATCAGGGTATTTCCACCCTAGAGGGCAGCTGAGGGTGACAGGTCCTGCTAATCCATGGCCAGAAACTGCTCTACAGGTCTGTAGCAGGCCACTACTGGTCCCAGGTACAGAAGTTGGTGCTGCTAGTGCCCCACTCCCTCTGATGCAGCTCTGACCACCAGCAGAGCAGGAGTTCACTGGGAGTATATGCAGGTGGGGACTTGACACACCTCTGGTCACCAGGGCAATATAGGGTATAAGAAAATGTTGCACCTTTCTCTCTGCCAATAAGCAATATGCCTCTGCACTACCTTCTGCATTCTTTGTTTCAAAGTCACCTGCAAAAGTTCAAGATTGCCATGCCATGCCTGGCCAGCCAGCACAGATCACCAGTATCCTTTCTTTTTTTTCTCCTCTTCTCCTGGTGAGGTCTGTTCCATGACTGACTGCAAATATGGAGCAGGCCTGCCCAAACAGGATTAATGCAGATAGCTCTACCCTCTTTTAAAGGACTCACAACTGCAGTGCCCACTTACATGTAGCTCTGACCACTGGGAGAGCAGGCGCTTTCCTGGGGGTACATGTGGGTATGAGCTGACCTCACCTCTGGTTACCAGGGGAGTCTGAGGAATAAGAAAAAAATCACACCTTTATCTACACAAGTCACCAATATATTTCTGTAATGCCAGCATGTTTTTTTGTTTGTTTATGAAGCCACTCACAAAAGCTTATGATGCCTGTCTTGTCAGGTCACCAGGCACAGGTCACCAGTCTGTCTCATTTTGTTGCCACGTCTGTTCAGTTTTCTCTCCTAGTAAGCATTCAATCCACTTCACTATCCTTTCATCTAAAGTTCAGAGTTCTAGGACTATCATCTGCATCTGTTTCATTTGGTATCTTTGTTGTAGAGGGTTCATACAGCTTTTCTGCCTAGTCCACTATCTTGCTAGCTATCATTTTTTTAAACAATATATTTGCATAGATGAATGTATCATACACAAAACATGGACTGATAAATGACTCAAAAAATTTGTTTTTTCTATTCATTCAATTGTTTTTGTTAAGTATCATCAAGTCGGTTCCAACTCATTGCAACCCTGTATAGGGTTTCCAAGGAATGGCTGGTAAGTTTGAACCACTAACCTTATGGTTCAAACTAATCTTGCATCCCAGCACATTAACCCACAGCACCACACCAGGACCCCATTAAATTAGTAATTATAAAATCTAATTCTGGGGGCGTTAATAGTTCAGGAGTTGAATTCATGCCTTCCTTGTATAACACTCAAGTCCACATCCTGGCAAATATACCTCATGCAAAGATGCCTCCCATGCATCAGTGGAGGCTTGTGTACTGCTATGACTAGAAAACAAGGACTGGTGTTGTATTCTGAAAATCAGTCAAAAAAAAACTGGGTGGATGACAATGGTTCCTCAATGTAACTAACAATAACAGGAAAGTTTAATTAAAAAATGTTACAAGAACAGTGATGTGATATTGAAGTTGTTGTTTGTTGTTAAGTGCCATCGAGTCAGTTTTGACTCATAGTGACACTGTATAGGGTTTCCAAGGAGCAGCTGGTGGATTTGAACTGCCTACCTTGAGATTCTCAGTCCAGCACTGATACTACAGTATTGAACTAAGTAACACATATTTTATATATGTATATCAAATGCAATGCTCTAAATTACCCAATTTTGCAGTCTTTTAAAGTAAATAAAATAAGCCAAAGTGCATTTAATTTCATGTGGTTTGGCAAATATTTTATATAAAATAAATTCTTTCATTTCATTGTAGAACTAGAGTGGTAGTGGTGTGCCCTGGAATCTTGTAAATGTTACAAGAACAGTGATGTGATATTAAACTTGTTTGTTGTTAAGTGCCATTGAGTTGGTTCTGACTCTTAGCGACCCTGTATAGGGTTTCTGAGGCTGTAAATATTTACAGAAGCAGAAAGCCTTATCTTTCTCCCACAGACTAGCTGATCATTTCAAACTGCTGAGCTTGAGGTTAGCAGCCCGACTCGTAACCACTACGCTTCCAAAGCTCCTTAGAACTAGAGTAAACATTATTTAATGCTTTGATAGAGCTTTTGTTTCTTGATGTGGCCTCCTGACAACCAAGAATAAGGGAAAATCCATCTACCTGCCAATGAGATCAGAGGCTAACTCTCTGTCTTGAGTTGATGGTATTAAGCAAATCACCAAGAAATTAGACTTATCTTAGTCATATTCTTTCAAATTTTGAGGTGAGGGAATCTTCATAACTGACATCATAAAAGGTCCAGATGGAGATTGCTCTGTAAAGCCAGTAAACAAATCATCACTGCAGCAACCCACTGCTCTGTTGAGCCATCAACCATAAAGAAGGCAGAACATGTGAAACCCTGTATATGAAGAATCAAAGCTTCCCTGTAACATAGAACCCACCACCCATCTGTCAGTCTGTCGCACTGTTGTGGGTTTCAGAGTTGCTATGATGTTGGAAGCAATGTCACTAGGATTTCAAATGCTAGTAAGGTCATCCATGGTGGACTGACTTCAGTAGCGCTTTAAGACTAAGACAGACTAGAGGAAAGACCTGGTGATTTATTTCCAAAAATTAGCCAACAAAATATTGTTTGACTCACTTGCTTTGTATACATCAGGATATATTGACTGTTAGAGAGGGACATCATATTTGGTGAAGTAGTGAGTCAGCCAATGAAGGAGACCCTTGGCAAAATGGATTGGTAAAAGAGTTGCCATGCAT
>NW_006408562.1:9864104-9890059 GCF_000296735.1 Chrysochloris asiatica | reverse complement strand
TGAGGATGGTGGAGAACCAGGCAACATTCATTCTGTTGTACCTAAGGGCACCATGAGTCACAGTCAACTAAACATCTACTTATCTACTAATCTAGATAGCAAACTAGTTATCACTTATTGATAATATATAAAAGCCCCCATTCAGAGCGGAGGTCCCTGGGACCATGAAGGGAAAAGAGCGGAGTGTGGGACCCTACCCAGAGAAGCAGTAATGCCAGAGATGGAGGCAGAGATGATTAGGTGGAGAGATGGAGCAGCTGGGGTCTCAGGGAGGGAGAGGGGCTGTGTGCTGATGGCCAGGGAGCAGGCTTGCAGGGTGTACCCTTTGGTTGTTTGATGATGTATGGAGGAGATTGTAATCATTGCAATGCAATGAAATACAATAGGATGAATGTAAAGCTAATGTTCTCCCATGTAAACTGTCACATAATCACATAATTCACAATAAAAACTTACAAAAAAGAAAGAAAAAAGCCCCCATTCACATGTTTTACAAAGAAACACAAAACTTTAAGAGTAAAAATGTAACAATGATCGGTACTTAGAGCACTGATAGGGCATGGTTAAGTGTTGGACTACTAACTGCAAGGTTGGTAGTTCGGAACCACTAGCCTCTCTTCAGGAGAAATATGAGGGTGTTTACTTCCATAAAGATTTATAGTTTCAAAAACCCTGTGAAGCAGTTATACTCTGTCCTATAGGGTTTCTATTAGTCAGAATTGACTCGATGACAGTAAGTTGGGAAGATAAGTATTTAGAATATTCTCACCAACCCTTACCTACATCAACAAAGCTGTTACACTTTGGCCCAAGTTCGTTGTTGTATTATTCTCACAGCTGTAAAACTGGCGTAAGGACTCTCTGGTGAAGGGGTAGCAGCTACAAAAGGTTTTTCAGTTGGTGTATTATATTGTGTACAATTAATTATACATGTTCTGATAAAAGTGTAGTGGTTACGAATCGGGCTGCGAACCTTAAGGTCAGCGGTTCGAAACTACCAGCCACTCCGCGAGAGAAAGATGAGGCTTTCTACTCCCGTAAGGATTTACACCCTCGGAAACCCTGTACAGGGTCTCTATGGGTCGGAACCGACTCGACGGCACTTAACAACAACAAAGTTAAAACTCTTTGAATCCCATTTAGGCTATAGGATCCTTCTAAGTCTTTGACTTAAACTAAGTTATAAAAACTTTTCCTTCTTTTCATACATATGTATTCATTTTACTTATCTGTACTTATGTATTTATTTGTTCATTTGTTCTTTATTCATCTATTTTAATTCAACAAATATGTAAAAGTTGCCTATCAATGTGAAGCATTGCTCAAAACTGGGTCCTGCCTAGGAGACTGTTATCAAATTGGGAAAGGGTATGGGGGGGAAAATGAAACAAAAAGCACCCTCAAACCATATTTAACACTATGATAAATGCTATGAAGGAAGCGCACAGTGTCATGGAAAAGTCGAATGCTGTTGCTCATTGTTAAGTGCCGTTGAGTCAGTTCCAACTAAGAATGGCCCTGCATAGGGTTTCTAAGGAGCAGCTGGTGGTTTTGAACCACTAGTCTTGTGGTTAGCAGTCCAGTGCTTATCCTACAGCACCATACCAGGACTTCAGTTATTTAATGCTTTGATAATTGCTATGAAGAAAGTACAAGGTGTCACTGAAACATATAATGGGAAAAATCTAATTTACATATCAAAAGTCATAGAAGCCCACTTGAGATAAGAAAGATAATAATAAGAAAGGCTGGTTAGTCTGAAGTTTAGGGAGACTTGTGAACTTCTGAGCCCATGGACACTGACCTAGCCTCTGGGGGCTAAGGCTGGAAGTGAAATGGCCAGCTAATCTGAAGTGGGGGGAGATGTGTAAGAACGCCCAAACTTGCAGATAGTTTGAATGGCTTGCTGATCAGAACTCAACTAGATGAAGCTAAAGAAGTTTGATACAGGAAGCAAAGTTAAATTGGTACAATTTGATGAACTTGACCTTAGCTTATGAATGGAGTTGCTCAAAATTCCATCCGAGAGGGAAGGAGCCTTCACATCAAGGATCAAACCTATCCTTTGGTACACAGGGTTGATAGGCCCAGCAACTTAAACATTGGCTACCAAAAATGGGGGCTATAAAGGCCTGCAGAGGCTGGCTTACAAGTTTTCAAAAGTGTGCTTAGTTTCAGAATGAGAGAGGTAAGGCAGAATCCCCACTGACTAGGTTTCCTTTTATCTAGATGAGTCTGGTGAAAGGGGATGAGGGTGGATGGGGATAGGATTTTTTGAGCCAATAGTGAGTAATTATTATCATGACTAGTTGTGATTGTCAAAACTTTAAATGTAGAAGATGTGAAACAAAAGGGGAGAGTGGTTCATCTTTAATTCCAGGAACAGAGGACCCTAGGACCATCAAAAGGGAAGAGCATGAGTAGAGTGTGGGATCCTAACCAGAGAAACAGCAACACCAGAGACAGAAACAGAGGCGATGGCATAGAGAGATAGAACAGCTGAGGACTCGAGACCCACAGAATGAGAAGAGCTGTGTGCCTGAGGGCAGGAGACTGACTTGCAAAAAAGTGCTCTTTGGTCATTTAAGTGAATATATATTTTCTGTGTGTTTTGTGTACATCAAAAAAAAAAAAAAAAGGAATAAAGGTAAAACTGATGGTGCATGGAAGGGACTGTAATCATTGCAATGAAACAAAATCTGATTGGTTGAGTGCAAAACTGATGATATGCCCTGTAAACTATTACTTAATTCACAATAAAAGCTCTATTTTTAAAAAGTCATAGAAGAAGGAACATAGTGTATTTTTAGTTGCTATGTAACATGAGAATGTGCAAAGACCAAAGGAATAGGTTCAAGTCACAGCCGTGCCTATGATAAGGGTGACACAGTCAGTCCTAGTCCTGAGCCTGTTGTCTCATGTGAAAAATAGTGATTTGAACTATCCAATGTTGTTGCTGTTGTTAAATACTGTCAAGTCCATTCTGACTCATAGCAACCCTATCTGCCCAGTAGGACTCCTAACTGTCCAGTAGTAGTAGGCATCATTTATATCAAAATGCAATGGTCAGTATGCATCATAAGGTATAGGACCAATAGGAGAAAGAAGTGTTCAAAATGGTGACACAGGTGTGTTTAACCTCCTCATCTTACTTCACAAGGCAGAAGGAGAATCACAATCAGCAGCCCCAGGACAAGTCCCATCACACACAAGTCAGACATATCACCTCTCTCCAACCACTTTACCAGTTCTGACACCAGCTGTCCCTCCCACGGCACTCTCTATTTCTCTGCTGTGTTTCATCAATTGTTGCAATGGCCACACAGAACTCACAGATAATACTCACAATTATGAAGTTTATTTGGGAAGTAAAAAAGAACAACAATAACAAATACACCCAAAATCCACTGTCATCAACTCTATTCCAACTCATAGTCACCCTATAGACAGGACAGAGCTCCTTAGGGTTTTTCATACTAAATCTTGAAGGGAGCATACAGCCTCATCTTTCTTGATGACAGGTCTGAACCATTGCGGTTAGCAGCACAAGGCTTAACCCACTATGCCACCAGAGCTTCTTAGAGAAGTAATGGGTTACAATTCAGGATTAGGAAAGACTACAGTTCTTTGGTGAGGACAGCATTTTCTCAACTGTGCCCACCGGCAGACCCCTCTCTAACTCTCAGTCCCTCAGGCAAATGTCTGCCCTGCTCAGACAAGATTTACAAAGCTCAGGCTCAGATGCACTCCACTCTGCCGGTACACCTCAACCTCAAGGCTCTCAGCTCTCGAAATCTGCGAGTTGGCAAGTCTAGCTCTGTCAACAACTGTCCAAGAGTTACAAGGCCATATAAAAGCAAGCAATTGCACTGCAAAAGGGTTCTATAACCTATGGCAGGAAATAACAGTTATCACAGACATCATTTTATGAAATCAAGGATTGAATCAATATTGCTTGGTTTATAAAACTCAAGCAGTTTTTTGCAGTCCCAGACTTGAGCCTACCTTTCCAAGACAGACTTCACTCTTGCTTTGACATCCCGACATTACTTTTGCTCAGACATGCATTGAATTAAAAGTAGCCCACACTGCTCATTGACAACTCTACATGGCACCTCCTTTTGGCAAGAAGCAACAGCTAGTTTTTAAATTGTTTGATTTACCATCCTCTAAGGAAATAAATGAAAGGTCGGTGGTTCAAGCCCACCTAGGGACGAACCTTAAACTGTCATTTGGAGTCCTGGTGTGGCGGTATGGGCTAATGAGTCAGACTGCAAAGTCATTTGAACTGTAAGGTCTGTGGTTCAAGCTCACCAGCTGCTCCTTGGAAACCCTATACAGAGTCGCTATGGGTCGGAATTGACTCAACGGCACTTAACAACAACAACAAGGAAATATAAACAGAGCATTTGGTCTTTGGGAAAACCAAACGTTGGAGCTGAAAACTGAGAATAACAGTAATTTGTTAAATGAGACTAAATTATCTTCCAGAAGTATTGCATGTAAATTAGCAGATTCAATTCAAACCAAATACTTACGGAGCATCTCCTATGCAAAGTGCCGTGGAATCCCTGAGACCAGCACAGGCTCAAGCCAGAATTCCTTCACCACAGTACAAGGCTTGGAATAGCTATCTTTTTAAGAGATACAGCAACATAAGCTTTACAACTTCCCTTAGGAGACAGACAAAAAGCATTCTCTTTGTGTTCTCCATAACACCCAGTGTAATATTAAAAGCAAGTCTCTCTCCATAAAGAGCGTATCATGTAAGGTAGTCTTCTCATCCATCTCTGAGAGTCATTCTATGCTTTCTTATCAATGTTCCAGCATTGATGTAGGATCATAACATAGGCATGGAACATACAACAAATAAAAAGTAACGTCTTCAATAAAAGAGTTTCACCTCCAAAAGGCAGCAATCTAGAATCAAATGCAGACACACTCCATGAACCTTACCCCATCAGTGCCTGCCATTTAAACCATTTTCCAACCCCAACTGGGTCAGGGAAATACTTCCTTTCCGCTGAGTCATCTCTCAGCTTTACTTTGTAATGAGGCCATTAGCACATATCTTCTAACTTTAAACTGCTAATGACAAATCATATGCAAACTCTGAATATGGTTCATGACTATTTGGCACAAATCAATAAAACCTAGCTTTCTAACTGTGTGCATGTTGGTGTGATTGTGTGGGAATCTCTGTAAAGCTTAACCCTCTGATCGTCATGCCACAGGGCATCTAGGAAGCCTGTGACCCAGTTACTGAGTGTTAGGTAAGTTGCCTAAGGCTAGATGTCCCCATAACCTGGAAATAGAGCCTACATCTCCCCAGTTCCATTAGTCACATTGCCTGGACTTGTGGGGTTCAACTCCTCCTGCCTTAGGACCCAGTGCCAACATGATTTGGGCACCTAGTCAAAATTAATTAAAAGAAAACCACCTCCAGACTCTGACATAGGGCATAGAGGGTGTTGGACTAATACGAGTTTGTCAAAAGGGCATTCTCTAAACCTCTGTTCTTATGTGACTTTAGCCAAGATCACCTTCTTGTTTTTTCCACTTTTCCTCTCTTCCCAAAAGTGGAAAGAAAGACAGGAAGGGATAGTCCAAGAGTGCACACACGCATGTATTTTGTTGTTGCTGTTAAGTGCCATCAAGTCGGTTCCAACTCATAGTGGCCCTATATAGGGGAGTGGCTGATGAGTTTGAAACACTAACCTTGAGGTTCAAACTGACTTGCTGTCCAATGCCATTAACCCATAGTGCCACACTGGGACTCATATATATATATTGTTGTTGTTATGTGCCGTGGAGTCGGTTTCGACTTATAGTGACCCTGTACAGGGTTTCTGAGTCTGCAAATCTTTACGGGAGCAGAAAGCCTCATCTTTCTCCCGCAGAACAGCTGGACAGCTGGTAGTTTCAAACTGCTGACCTTGCGGTTCGCAGCCCAATTCGTAACCACTATGCTACCAGGGCTCCTTTATGTATATATATAAATTAAACTTATAGTGTGTTCAAAACCAATCATTATTTAGGTAGTAAGAAATCTGTAGCGAGTACAACTTCACATTCTGATTTTCCACCCTCTCCCTAAATACTGTATCTTCATGATGATTGTAAGATTTACTTAAGTCTTTCCGTGTTCAGCATTTTACACCTGCCCTGAAGAAAATTTGAGATATAGTATATAGAAGAAATTCTTATCTTATGTTTTGGCAAAAAAACCCAAAAAAACCCAAAACATTATTTTATCCATTTAATAGATTTCATGAGGTCATGAAAAATATGGAATAACACTGAGTCAGGTTACAGTTCAGTTTCTTTCAGGAGCCTGCACAAAGCCTCAACCATTAATCATTCCCACTAATAATATATGCATATTCATTGCCCACAGGTGTATATGTTTTTTGGTTGTTTTTTTTTTTAACCTATAGGGTCAATATGACTCAGTATAGACTTGATGGAACACATAAACAATATATGTTTAATCAACCTCTGCTGAGTAGTGAGATGTACTTTTCCCTCCTAATATCGTGGCACTGTAGGATAAGCACTGTACTGCTAACCATGGGTTGGTGGTTCAAACCTACCAGCTACTGCTTGGAAACCCTATACAGAGTTGCTATGAGTAGGAATTGACTTGCAGCATTTAAGAATGATGTTTGTTGTTGTTGTTAAGTGCCATTGAGTCGATTCTGACCCATAGCGACCCTGTATAGGATTTTCAAGGAGCAGGTGGTGAGCTTGAACCACTGACCTTGCAGTTCAAATGACTTTGCAGTCTGATGCATTAGCCCACAGTGCCACACCAGAACTTCAACAATAATGCTTAGCCTTTGTTAAATATCTCAGTATTTATCAAATAAGCCTGTGTCTGTCTCCCCTGCCCATGTGCTTCACCCCCCTCTAAGATTTCATGTTCCAATTCACTATCTCGGACTCCTCCATTACTACCCTGTGGACTGTTTCAATGTCTAACTGTGTCCTTGCTTTTGGGTAGCAATCAATAAGACCGTACCCATTTAACAGCAATGCAACTCCAAATTTACTACCTCAAATGAACTAAAATTGTATTCTCTTTTACCATACAAGACCAATTGCTAGACGAGTGCCTCATGTTTGGTAGAGGGTCAGTGAAATCTAGAAAAGCCCTCACTGAGCTGGTCTGACTAATAGTCTCAATGACAGTATCAAACCCAGAAAGGATCTTGGCTGTGGTGCAGGACCCAGAGAGCATTTTATTCTCTTACATGGAAGGTCATAATGAGTCAGAAGAGATTCCATGGAAATGAACAACAACAACCATAGTTAATTTACACCTAGACATTTTTAAAAACGTGAATTTTATGAGGTGACAATGCAACAAATAAAAAATTAATCTAATAGACTAATGTATTTCAGAATAACTAAGGATACACATTAATGGAGCCCTGGTGTGGTGTTGTGATGAATGCACTGGACTGCAAGGTCATTTTGAACCACAAAGTCGGTGATTCAAGCTCACCAGCTGCTCTTTGAAACCCTATACAGGGTCACTATGACTCAGAATCAACTCAATGGAACTTAACAACAACAAACAACTTTGGACTCTTGATGCGGAACTATAGGATAAGCACTGGGCTGTGAACCACGAGATGAGTGGCTTCACGAGATCAGTGACTTAAACCCACCAGCTGCTGCTCAGAAACCCAGTTCAGGGATGCTATGAGTTGGAATCAACTTGACAACACTTAACAATAACCGCAAAAGGAACGCTAATCCAAGAGAATTAATTATGACTTATATGGATGCTATGGGAAAAATCTATAGTTACATTTTCATTAGCAGTAAGTTAATTGTAAAGGACTAATTAAGTACAAGGTACAACTTAATCATAGAAATTATTATTGTTAATAGAGTTAAAATTTGATGTCCCCAATACTTCATAGATAATAAAGTAAAAAGTAAGTGTATGCAGTTTTTGTTTTGAACTTAAATATCAAGCAAAAGATCATTGTAATAATTCAAATATAAAACTACAGTTCATAATACTACTTTAAAATATTATTTTTCAATCAAGATTATTTCACTGTTTTAATTTACAGTGTTTCCTTCTTATCCTACTTTCTCAATTGTCCCTTTAGTCACCTCTTTGTCTATTCAACACATACAAGGCGAAGTAAAAAATTATCACTACAAAATCATAAAAAATACTTTATTAAATTTTCAAAATGTGAAGCTAATGTTTTTCAATATATTTTCCATCTATGTCTATACACTTCTGAAGGTAATGTTTCCATCTAAAAGAATTTCTCAATCTTTGATTGACACCATGTCAAAATAGCAGTTTAGATGTTCTCTAGGGATTAAAGTTGTGTTGCTTTTAAATGTTGTTTGAGTTTGAGCCACTAAAAGAAGTCTGAGGGGCAAGGCTGTAGGTGGATAGGGTAAGGTTTTCCAATGAACTTCTCATAGAACACACCTTGCTACCTCAGAGAATGAGCCAGGTGCCGTGTCGTGATGGGAAAAGAAGTACTTGAATCAACTCTCCTGACTTTTTTCTCACCAGTGCAGTTTTCAATTTTTAAAAATGTCTTCATAATAAGCCCCCATGATCGTTCAGTGTCCTTCAAGAAAATATATCATGATTACCCCTTTGTACACCTAAAAACAGTCGCTGTAACCTTATGAGTTTACCTCTCTGCCTTGAATTTAACTGACCCAGCAGCTCCCCTCAGAAGTCACTGTTTAATTGGACCTTCTTGGTTTTTGGAAGAGATCTTCTTGCTGTTGTTGTTAAGTGCTATGGAGTTGGTTCTGACTCACACAGACCATATATAGAATTTCTGAGGAGTGACTGGTGAATTAGCACAGCTGACCTTGTGGTTAACAGTCCAGTGCTTATGCTACAGTACCAAACCAAGACTCCTAATGAGACTAAACAAGTGATTACAAAGACACACTTAAACATTTTTTTGTTTGTTGTTTTAAACTTGGACATGTATGAACTGGAACTCTAGTAGAAATACTTATTGACTTGCCCTCACATTTATTATGTATCAGGAGCAATGTCATGTACAAAAATTATAATTTAAATAATAATTTTCCTTGACGTATACAATCTCACTTAATGATCAATGTAGACCTAATCCAATGATTACTTAATCATGAATATTCTAAAGGACAGTCTGAAATTTTAAAACAAGAATATAAACAAGGGAAATGATGCAAAATGAAATAATTTTTACTGGTGTACATTTGATATATCAGCAAACATTTTTTAGAAAAGTGAAGCATGTGAACAAAAATTGAGCAACTTAAAAAAAGGAAATTGTAGACCTTCTCATTATCCATAAAATAAAGTGTACAAAAATAATGCTAGATGTTAAATGATTCAATCTATTCTTAGACTGTTTCTGTAAAGCACCAAAATGAGTGAGACATATACATGTATCTACACAACTTATCTAGTTACCTGTTAGCTTTATATCATAGTCATATTTTGGGAAAATCTACATGTTCTACATGTACTAGGAATAAAGACTGTGCTTTATGATTGTTCAAAGAGAAAAATAACAATTATTAATCAACACCTGGGAAACATGTGGTTCCATTCGATAAGCACTGGACTCTGAACCACAAGAGCTACAGTTTGAGCCTGCCAGCTGCTCCACGGGAGAAAGCTGAGGCATTCTACTCCCTCGAAGATTCAAAACCGTGGAAACCCTATGTTGTTGTTAAGTACCATGGAGTCAGTTCTGACTCATAGCAACCCTGTATAGGGTTTCCAAAGAGCAGCTGATGGGTTTGAACTGCCGACCTGGAGGTCAGTGCTTATCCTTCAGCACCACACCAGGATGCACTATGAGTCAGAAATACTCATAGCAACAAACTCATAACAACAACAATGCAATATCTATTTTCTCCAGAATCGTCTAAACAAAAAAAACAACACTCATTAAAAAGCATATTCATATTTCTCTTGCTTTGAGATATAACTTTCTGAATTCAAATGTTGGTAAAATTTAATTTACTTCACTAAAGAGATGTTTTCAAAAATATATCTATGATAACATGAAGAGAAAATTTCAATGAATGATTTTCCAGGATCATTTATTCCTAATTTTCTTATAAAGTTCACTCTTTTAGTTCAACCTTCTAACTTTCCTGTCCAAAATTACATTTTGACCAAAATATTCATCCTAAACTACATCTTAAATTATTTCAATTGTCTGCTTAAAAATATAGAGACTCCATGTTTCCTAAAATTGGAATCACTTAAGTCCTCTGCATGGCTAAGAGGACTTAAGTGAAGAAAGTTTGCCTTATCTTTCCAATTTTATTTCTTGGATCTCCTCTACATAACCTCTGAACCTGCTCACCCATCTCTGTCATTTTCCTACCCAACGTAAACATCCTCCACCACTTATGCCAGTCACAACGGTATTCAACTCCCTGCCCTCTAAAACTCAAATCTCTTTCATTAAGCTTTCCCGAAGTAATCACATTTTCTTTTCTGTGTACTGCCTTTCATTTGTTCCTCTTGTGGAACTTAATACATTGATTTTTTGTTACAAATATTTGGCTTATCTCCTCTGCGTTACAACACCTTGAAAACAAGATCATGTCTTATAATTATGCAATACTAAGTTCAGTTTTGTATGACAAGTACACTGATTAAAGAAGTTCATCGATATAATTTATTATTTTAAGCATTATAACTCAACGGTGACTATAATTTTATACTCACATATTTTCTGTTCTTTGTCTTAGCAAATGTACTATATGGGAAGTTTTAATATCAGCGCTATTTGAATTTCATAGAGTAGAATGTAGACTAATCTGCTAGTGGGAGAAAGATTTCAAATGGGCAATATTTCCATTTGTTCAGTGGCCTTCAGTCTTCAGTCTAATCAATTATCAGTTATTACAATAAATACATGTTTAAAGACCAAAAAATTTACCATCATATTAATGCAAAAAAAGTTACCCATGTAAGTCATGACTATCTAATATACAGTCATTGGCTATTGAATATGCATTTTAATTAAAGATTGTTTCATATAATGTACTGCATCTTAAAATTTTCCATTGTTGAGTACAGCAAGTTTTGAGACACCTCATTTATAGTCCATAAATTAGACAACTATCGAATAAGTTTTAAAGTGTATTAAATAACAACATGATGCCAAAACAACTATTTAACTATTTAATTTTAAAAAACAACTCAAAATGTGCAGTAGTCTGCAACAAAAAATTCTTCTCATTCCCTTGGTTACATTAATACTGTAGTATATGGTTTTCAAAGGGTGACATCAATATTTTCTTCTCCCATTGATGTACAATATAATAATTTCTGACATAATAATGTACTAAGTATTCAATTAACTTCTGTACTAAGTTGTCTTCTCTAGAGAATGTGAAGGTCCCAATGGAGAAAATAACAGATTACAGAGAGTGAATCTTGCTATATTAACTTGCTCCCAGAAGACCATAAAGCATATTTTTGGACAGAATTTTTATAAAGTTACAAAAAAGTGAAGTATATATAATGTCACTTTTTAATGTAAAGCAATGCATATAAAGCCACATCTTTCTGTGCTTCTCTCTAACACTTTATCACTCTAGTGCAGTGATATAAAAATAACCTACGTGATATATTTTAAAAGAAAGTATTTTCTTTTAAATCACATATTATATTTTCAAATAGTACAATTAAGTGTGATAATTTTATAAAAAGGTAGTTTGGTGTGATCGAAGATTTCTTTTTTGCAAAACCCATAGCAGTACATATTTTTAAATCTAACTTTTCAGATAGTGTTTACACAGCAGTTTGAATTCATTTGTGTATGTCTATATATCTATAAATTACTGCAATGTTTCTCAAAATAAAACACCTGCAGAGACTCCACTCCAGACCAGAGGCATCAAAGTGAAGACCATGAGACTGTGCATTTAAAGACATTTGCCCCGAGATTGTGATATACACCAGACCTGAGAAACACTGACGTATTGGTGCTGTCTAAAAGCTTGCCCTGTGATTTATACACCTCTTCTCAATGTTCCATGTTCAAAAGAAAAGTTGACAAATTATTTCTTCTAGAGAAATATTATTTTCAAATATTCATTTTTACAATTACTAAAATGACACTCAACAGAGAATTAAACATGCTTCTAAATCCTGTGTTATTTCAACTTAATTAATACATGAAAGGAATCATTTTTTCTCCTTATTCCTGGTTGTCCCAGCGTTACTACAGTGTTCCATGACACACTCCGCACATCGGAACACTAGTCTCCACTTTCCACAGGTTCGAATACTGAACCAAGTCAGCATGAACATAAGCTTTAAGAACACTGCGCAATTTGCCCTGACTCTTCCTGGCAGTGGTCCCTTCATAGAGCTCAGTCTACAGCACAGTCTACAGCGGCTCTGTCAGAACCTTGGACAGCGACCAGTGGAGCGGGCTTCCGGGTTTTACTGCCCAACAGCCAGCCCAGAAAAAGGTCGCTGCGAATAAAGTCACTGACCAAAGACACCCCTGGAACACAACCCACCACTACCCCTTGTTCTCCTCCCCAGCTGCCAGAATCTCTTCCAAACGACAACAAAGGAAATTTTAAGTATCTTTTACCTTTTACCTATAATACGTAGCCACCCCCACATCTATCTCCCAGGTTCCCAGCGCCTGTTGCTAGGCACTCGGATGCTAGGAACCAGATGACAGGCTGGAGGAGCTGGGAGATCTCTAGGGCGAAGGTGAAGGCGGAGCGCTAGGCCAACCCAGGACCCCTTCCGCAGGAAGGGTGTGCCATCCGCAAGGATTCCATGCCGAAGAGGCCCCCGCCCACACCAGGCGGACATAGGGGAGCCAAGTGGCACCTGGCCGGCGTCCTGAAGCCCGCTTCCTCTGTGGCCTGGAAAGACAGACCTGGAGGAGAAGGCCTGTAGCCCAGCACTGTGGATTCCTGTGGTCCCAGGCAGTGGGACAGGGGTGCAGGAACCGCCATGGGGAGGGCAGGCACTCACCATGTTGACTTCGGAAACCATGTCAATGCTAGCGATGTCTATATTCATCCCCACGCAGACCGGAGGACCTGCAGGGAAACGCACGACATGGTGATCAGCCAGGCTGGGCATGGACTCGGGTGGGCTGAGGAAAGGGGACATGCCGGGGAGGGGGCGCCGGTGAAGTGCCTCCCCCACCCCAACCCTAACCCGCCGCAGCTCGGAGGAAGAGGCCCCAGTCTCCCCACCCCACCCAGCCCCCACCGAAGCAGCCAGCCCTATGGATCACGCTTCCGGCAGCTTCAGCTCTTACCCCGCTTACCTCCGAAATCGGGTCTTAAGCGTATGTCGTAGCCTTTCAACAGCTTGTCCACCGTCTCCTTCACAAAGGACATGTTCCCGGGATCGTTCACGCTGGAGGAAGGGCGGGGGGCACAAGGGGATCAGTAGGCGACTTCTCAGGCAGCGTCTGGCGCACGCCCGCACCCTGCCCGTCACCCGACCCGCTTCCAGTTAACACCCGAGACCTACCTCTGTGCACAGCACACCACTGCCACCAGCACCGGGGCCGAGAAGATGCCGAAAAGCCTTCCTCCCGCAAAGCCCCACATCCCTCCGCCGCGCCCCGGCACGGGGAAGGGGGCGCCCCGCCGCCGTCGCGACCCGCAGCCGGGGCTACTCCTGCTGCTACCGCCGCCGCTGCCGCCGCCTCTCTGGCCCTGAGCGGAGGAGGACGGAGGGGAACGGGAGGAGGGAGAAGAGCGGGACGGGGAGAGGAGGAGCAGCCGAAAGGGAGTGGAGGGAGGGAGGAACGGAGGGGGAGGAGGCAGAGGAGCCGAAGGCGGAGCCGTCTGCGTTGCTTGCCCTGCCCTCCCCCGCACTCAGAGCGACCCAGCAGCCCTCAGCAGCAGGCCGCTCTCCAGCCCCAACCACGGCCGCCACCGCAATCCTGGACGCATGGACAATGGAGGCAGCGTAGGGCAGGCTGGCGGGAACCTAATAGTGTAGGGAGCCTAACAAGGTACCAGCTGCACAGAGCTCGGCAAGGCCAGCCAAAGGAGGGGGCCGGCAGCAGGGCGACACTCCCTCCACCAGGCTGAACCCCCTCACTGTGGCAGCGCAGCTCAATAGCCAGAGGGTGCTGCACTGCGCCCTACCCGGTAAATGATCGCGGCTGAGACCCCTGGGAAAGGCTGTAGGGCAACGTCTTGCCCCACCTGTGGGGGTCAGAGCCTTGGGGGCCGGAAGGTCCAGGGAGTCAAATGGTCAGCAGCTTTTGACGCTGCTCATCTGACCTGGAGGATGGTTCCTCCACCTCACCTACTATTCTGGTGGCAAAGGCAGATCCCCTCTCTAGTCCTCCCAGTTGTCCTGCCTAACACATCTTACAGCCTCTTTCATAATGAATTATGCAATATACTATTTTTATTTGTTGTTCCCTTAAACCATTCCTCTTACTTCCATCCCTAACCCAAATTTTTGATGTGCTCACTGGACCCTCCCTTTTCACATGAATACAGTGATAGGAAAAGGTTAGGGAGAGGCCTGAATATCTGCATTTATTATCCTCAGGTTGAAGTCTAGACAGGTAGAGTGAAATAACTTTTCTGATCTAGCTCTGAACTGTCTATGATTCTTAATGCACAGGTTGAAGGAGCAAAGACTGTAAGTTAGTGGTTTTCTCTAGAAGGCCACTGGCGCATTGACTAAGAACAGACCAACTTCCTCAAGGTCCACCCTGTTCTATGTGCCTAAGGTGCTCACCCATTCCATAGGTTGTATCTCTTTCTTTAGTGAATGATCTTCAATAAAGTTTTTCTGTGTCTCAGATTTCTAATATTGAGGAAATGGTTACGAAATCCGATGTGAGGCCAATCAACAATCTGCTTCAGCAGTTATTTAATAACAACTCTGACCAACTTTATACAGGACCAAGCCCACACCCCTTATCTCCTGCCCACATTGCTTTTTCTCTTACCTTCCATCCTTGCTCTTCTCAACTGACAATGAAATCTGAAATGCATCAGGACCTACTCTGAACTCCAGTCATAGAATTTAAACTAGGAAGATACAAGTCCTTGGGATGCAACTTTGACTAATGAAATATGGATTCAGTGGGGAAATGGTTCTTCCTTTATAATCCCATCAGAAATGTCCTGAGATACAACAGTTTTGTTGGCTTCTCAAAGGGTGATCCCACAAGATGGAACCATCAGCTGAACTTCTTATCAACACTGACAGCTAGGTAAAATAGCCTTCTATTTTCTTTTCTTCCATGTCTCAATCCCCCTTTCCTTCATTTCTGTTTGTGTTGACATTGTGCTTCGGGATAAATTTTTAGTTACAGACTATTTTCTGTGGAACCCCAGCTCAAGCTCAGTCATCAGTCAATTGGTGTTATCATTAAACATAATATAAAGACCAAAAAAAATTACACTGTGTTAAGTGTACACAAGAAATATCGAGAGGCATTAACTATAAGGTGTTCACTCAAATATTAGCTTACAATTGTCACAATCCCTATCTAGCTAGCAAATAAATGCAACCCCAAAGCTGACTTTCTATGCAGGCTGCCATCCTTGAAGATAAGATGAGCATGAGCCCAGACAAGCTCATCTTTCTCTCTGCTTGCCAGGATTCCTGACACCAATAATATTCCTATCATTTTATTTACTTCTTGTTGTTAAAGTGCCTTTGAGTTGGTTCTGACTCAGCTACCCTGTCTAGGGTTTTCAAGGAGCACTTGGTGTGTTTCAAGCGTCAACCCTGTGGTTTGCAGTCAAGTGTTGATCCTACAGTGCCATACCAGGACTCCTATTTTGTTTACTAGATGATACTGAAATAGCTAAGTTGGCACGGAATCATGAATTTCCTTCTTACATTAATTTATTTGCAATTGAAATAAATTTTGATCAATGGAGAAAAAAGAAGAGTAATGTCTTTTACTTATTTAAAAAGATGGAAGAATAAAGTTGAGTCCTTAAAGGAGGAAGAAGAAAGAATGCAAAAGGTAAGAAAGATCATGTAATCACTTTACCTAGACCATGGTTTTGCATTTTGGCTGCCCTGATATCCTTTTACCAAACTGCGTTTTGTGTAGTCATAAGTGCCTCTTACTTACAGAACTTAAACTTCTCAGTTTAAACAGTACCAATGTTTTTGAAGCACCTTTCAAAATAAATCAATTAATTTTTAGACATAATCAAATGAAATAAAACGTTACATGTAGAGTTAGATGAGTTTTGATAAATTATGACCAGGTGTACATTTTCACCACCTCCGATTTCCCTCATGACCTTTGACCCAGGTAAGCATTCACTGGCATAGATTTAACGGAATGCAGAAATCATTGGACAATATCTTTGATATCCCATGATAATAAAGTTTTACTAAAGGTAATAACAGAAATGGCTTCAAGCATACATTGACAGAGAACTTCCAGAGGTTCAAGCTGGATTCAGAAGAGGACTTGGAACAAGGGATATCATTGCTGATGTCTGATGGATCTTGGCTGAAAGCAGAGAAAGATGTTTACCTGTGCTTTATTGACTATGCAAAGGCTTTCAATTATGTGGAGCATGACAAGCTATGGAAAACATTGTGAAATATGAGTATTCTATAATTGTGCTCATGAGGAATCTGTACAAGGACCAAGAGGCAGTTGTTCGAACAGAACATGGGAACACTGAATGGTTTAAAATTAAAAAAGGTGTGAGGCAGGGTTGTATTCTTTCACCATACATATTCAACCTGTATACTGAGCAAATGATCCGAGAAGCTCGGTTCTATGAAAAAAAACGTGGCATCAGGATTGGAGGAAGACTCATTAACACCTGTGATATGTAGATGATACAACCTTGCTTGCTGAAAGTGAAGAGGACTTAAAATATTAACTGATGAAGATCAAAGAGCAGAGCCTTTGGTATGGATTGCATCTCAATGTAAAGAAACCAAAAATCCTCACCACTGGACTAATAAACAACATTCTTATCAATGGAGAAAAGATTGAAGCTGTCAAGGACTTCATTCTTCTTGGATCAACTATCAATACTCATGGAAGCAGCAGTCAAGAAATCAAATGACGTATTGCATTAGGTAAATCTGCTGCACAAGACTTTTTTAAAGTGTTGAAGAGCAAAGAGGTCAGCTTGAGGACTATGGTGCACCTGACCCAAGCTATGGTATTTTCAATAACCTCATATTCATGTGAAAGCTGGACAGTGAATAAGGAAGACCGTAGAAGAATTGATGCTTTTGTGTTAAGGTGTTGGAGGAGAATATTGAAAGTGCCATGGACTGCCAAAAGAACCAACAGATCTGTGTTGGAAGAAGTACAGCTAGAGTGCTCCTTGGAGGCTATGATGGCCAAACTTCCTCTCTAATACTTTGGACATTCTGTCAGGAGGGACCAGTCGCTGGAGAAAGATATCATGTTTGTTAAGGTGGAGGGTCAGAGAAAAAGAGGAAGATCTCCAACGAGTTGGATTGGCCAAGTGGCAGCATCAATGGGCTCAAGTGTGGCAATAATTGTGAGGTTGGCTCAGGACTGGGGTGTGTTTCATTCTGTTCTGCATAGGGTTGCTATGAGTCAGTATCAACTCGATGGCACCTAACAACAACAAAAATTCTAAATTTTCATATAAATGCAATTACAAGGAAATAACTTTTCTGATCCAGCCCTGAGCTGTCTATGATACTTAATGCACAGCGCAGGTTGAAGGAACAAAGATTTGTTTTAAATATGACAGACCCCATCTTTTCAGTTAGTGGTTTTTGCTAGAAGGCCACTGGTGCATTGACCAAGAACAGACCAACTTCCTCAGGTCCACTCTGTTTTGTGTGCCTAAGGTGCTCCTTTCCATAGGTTGTATCCAACCATTCCATAGGTTGTATATCTTTCTTTAGTGAAAGATGTATATGTTATTTTTTTGTCTTTTTGTTTTGTTTTGTTTTTTAGCATGCTTCTAAGATCTATCCATGCATCAGTAATTTATTTCTTGTATAGTAAATTGCATTCCATTTTTTTGGTTTTTCCACAGTTTGTTTATCCATATGGTTTCTTTCCTCTTTACTAGATTTCCTAGGAATGGGATGGATGAATCATATAGAGACTGTTTATAAGTCCCATAATTTTGTGTTGATTTGTTTTTATCATGATTATTTATAGGTTAATGCGTTAGACTGCAAGTTTGGTTTGAACTGCAAGGTCGGTGGCTCAAGCTCACCAGCTGCTCCTTGGACCCCTACATAGGGTCACTATGGGTCAGAACCAACTCTACAGTACTTAACAACAACAACAACAGCATATTCAGTACTTGAGGTCTCTTAAAACTCCATATGCATTTTAAAATTCATTTTTCTGTTCTGCAAAAATTACCACTAGAATTTTATTAAATCTTGCACTTCTCTATTCATTGTCATGTTAAAAATGTTAAGTCTTCTCATTCACAAGTATGTAATGTCCTTTAGTTTTCTAAGATTTTATTTAATTTCTCTCAGCAATGTTTTGTAGCTTTCCTTGTACAAATTTTTTCCTCCTTGGTTAAATTCATTCCTGAGTGTGTTGTTTTTTCTGCTGTTGTTAGTAATAGAATCAGTTTCTTAATTTCTTTTTCATATTATTCATTACTAATATGGAAGAGTGTGGTAATGTTAGATAAGCACTGGACTGTTAACCACGAGATTGCCAGTTCAAACCCAGCATCCACTCTTTGTAAACCCTATACAGGGTTGCTGTGGATAGGAAACAAGTCAATGGCATTTAACAGCAACAGTATGAAGGGAGGAATACAGCAAAATTATGTGTTGATTTTTGTATCCTGCAGTGTGCTGATTTCATTTCTTAGCTCTGGTGATTTTGTGTGGATCTCTGTGTGATTTCCTTAATATTTTGTATATTTAGAATCATGCAATCTGTGAACAGGACTCCTGATGTAGCACTATTAGATAAGCACTGGACTGCTAACCAAAAAGTAAGCGGTTCAAATCCATCCACCGCTCCCCAGAAACACACCAGGATCTGTATGAGTCAAATACAATTAGAAATGTCAGAACAATAACAATCTGTGAAGAGATAATTTTACTTCCTTCTTCCTAATAGGGATGATTTTATTTATTTTTATTACCTAATATTCTGACCAGCGCTTTTAGTAAGAATATTTTGTTAATAAAAGTGAAACTGAGTATCCCTGTCTTGTTCCTGATCCTAGGGAGAAAGATCTCAGTCTTTCTCCACAGAGCATTGTGTTAGTTGTGGGTTCCAATAAATGCCTTTATCATATTAAAGAAGTTTCCTTCTATGCCTAGTTTGCTGATTTTTTTTTTTTAAATGCAAGAGTATTGAATTGATTTCATGTGGTTTATTTTCCCTTCATCTTATTAATTCGGTACATTACATTGATTGGTTTTTTGTACATTGAAACACATTTACATTCCAGGGATAAATCTTATTGGGTAAAAGTATTTAATTTTAATATGTATTTTCATTTGTTTAGCTAACATTTTTTAGGATTTTTGCATCTAAATTGGCAAGGAATGTTGGTCTGTAGTTTTCTTTGCTTCTAGTGTTATGGTTTGAATTTGGTATCAAGAAAATACTAGTGTCATAGGATGAGTTAGAACTGTTCTCTCCAATTTTCTGGATAATTTTTTTTATTGTTGTTGTTTTATTGTGAATTATATGATAGTTTACATTGGAAAACATTAGGTTTACATTCATCCTATTGTATATCGTTTCATTGCTATGATTACAATCCCCTCCATGCATCATCAAACAACCAAAAAGTATACCCTGTAAGCCTGCCCCTTCCCCCAGGTCATCAGCACACAGCCCCTCTCCATGTCTGGGTCTAGAGTCCCCAGCCATTCCCTCTCTCCACGTCATCGTCTCTGCCTCCATCTCTGGCTTCACTGCTTCTCTGGGTAGGGTCCCACATTCCACTCTTCTCCCTTGCTGGTCCCAGGGACCTCCACTCCTGGACTGCAAAGTCAACCACTCCCCTCTTTTTGCTACAAAATGTTTGCCTTAACATTGCCAACCGTCACAGTCAGTCCTGATAGCAATTATTCACTATTTTGCCACATGAGAACCATCCTCATCTCCTTTCACCAGCCCCGCCCAGACAGATTGGATACTACTCGGCAGAGATTCTGCCTTCCTCTGTGCCTTCTGGATCTAGGCTTCCTCTTGAAAGCTTGTAAGGCACTTCTTGCCTTTGTAGCCCCCCTCCCTCATTTTGCGTATCCAATCTCCAAGTTGCCCATCCCTGTCTACCCTGTGTATTGAGGGGGTGGGAATGATCCTCGCTGTAAAGATTTGTTCCCGCTTTTGAGCTGCTGCATCCATAGATGTAGGTCAAGTTCATCAAATTACTCTTTTATTCCCCTCTTCTTTCTTATTCTAGTTGAATTCTGATCTCCAGTCATTGAAGACAGAACAAGTGGGTATTATCTGCAAGTATGGGTGTTCTTGTATACCCTCACTTCTTATCCACTGGACGCTTCACTCTTCACTCTAGTCCTCTGTGGCTATGTCACTGACTCTGGGCCCAGGAGTCCACTGGTCTTGCCACACTGCTGGTCAACCAGGTCTCGACCTGGGTTCACAGGAGTCTATTGAACATTGTAGGGCTTAGTTTGCTGCTTCATTGCTGTTTTTCCCTCACTTCTCCATATCAGTGACCAACGTAGTCACCAGTCAGAGCGCATGTCTGCTGGTGTATTCCCATTGAGTGTTAGTCTTGGAAGGGGGTTTTCCCTGAGAGGACCCGACCACTTGCCTTGATGTCTCCTGAACAAGCAATTTGCTTCTTCTTGTAGTAGTTAGTCGGACTAGCATTATTGTTTTATCTTTTCCCTGTCAGTCTTTCTTTCAAGAAGTATCTTCCATTCTTCTAGTCATTCCAGGTTGGTCTGCTTGTCCTTTCCAGTGGAAATTTCCCACCTCAGAAGATTCTGGATGGGGTTCAGGATACCCCTTATGGTCTTATGTAATGCAGATGCTCCACAGGAAGTCTCCTTCATTGAGCACCCTATAGCCCTATTTTAGGCATTCCAATCAGTTATAGACAGAAGATAGATTTACAAGCTTTCTATGGTGATATTTCTGGCTATTTCTTTCTCTCCCCCTCACGTGTCTATTTTATAATGGTATGCCAGGGAAACCAAGATTCAAAAGACAGCCAAGCTTCTTAATATTGTTTCCCCTTTTTGCCCTTTCCAACCATGCTTCAATCTCTGTATCCCAGAGTCCTGTTGTTCCAAGGTTGAACATACATCATTATTTACCTCTGTCCCACTTGGCCCATGCAAACCTGTTTGACTGTTCTCCCATCAGCCTTGTTCTTCCATTCCTCTCCCCCTTCTTGTGTATTGCCCCCCTCCCCAGCACCCAAACTATCCTTTGTCTATTCCCTACCCTGTGATCCACCTTCTTCTCCCTCCCCTCACCCCATCCCCCACATCCCAGTAACAAACAAAGAATCCCCGCCCCCTTTTAGTATGGGTTCTTTCTCTTAGTTTTTTTTTTTATATAATAGTGGTCCTATGCAGTATTTCTCCTTTTGTGACTGACTAATTTCACTCAACATAATGTCTTCAAGGTTCATCTGTGCAAGTGGTGACTTACAGCTTCCTTTTTATTCTTCAAGGTAGCATAATATTCCGTTGTGTATATGTGCCACAGTTTGTTTATTCATTTTTCAATTTTGGGCACTTAGGCTGTCTCCATCTTTTTTGCTATTGTAAATAGTGCTGCTATGAACATTGGTGTGCATATATATATTTAGTGTTTTTTTTTTGTTTGTTTGTTTGTTTGTTTTTTAAGTTCATCATCTTTAGACATCAGGAATTAATAGAGGTAGTGGAGACTGAGGCAGACGCAGGGGTTTTGACTCCTGGAGGCAGGCCCAGTTACAGCAAACATACATGGAAACAAGGGTGTGAGCAGGCAGCAGATTTGGCCTTGAACCTGGGGGACGCAGGGCCGAATGAGAATACTGAGTCTCAGGTGGGGAGCAGCAGGAGGAGCCACATCCGAGGTCCTGAGGGCCCTGAGGTGGGAAGGGATGCAGGGCCCTGCTCCCACTCCTCAGTGCTGAGGTAAAGGCACTTGGCTCAGCCTCCTCTGCCCCTGCACCCCATCCCTAGACGAGATGGGAGTCCTCAGCCCTTGGCCCCTTTCAAAGGCCCCATAGTTGTTCCTGGTTGAGCTTCTGGAAGAAGCTTTTGCCAAATTCATAGGTGCTGATCATGATGGCACAGGAGGGGGCAGCCTTGATGATCCTCAGGAGGAAGCCTGCAAAGAGCCTCCTAGTGCCTGATTCGGCCAGGATCCTCCTCAGCAGCAGCCAGGTAGAGTCAACACTTGGGGGTCTCATTCTTATAGCCTCCATTGCTCCCAGTGCAACCTGGCACTGAGTCTTTACCACAATGAAAAGCAGAGTCAGGATGGCCGCCACAGTCCCTAAGATGCCACCAGCCACATAGCTGATGCCCATGGAGGTCCTGTCCTTTGGTCTGGGTCCACTGAGCCAGTTCTTCACAAGCTCATAGTTGAACCAATAGAGGGCTGATAAGGGAACATCCCAAAGGGCAGTGGGCCCTCAGCCCAGCCACAGGGAACGCCAGCCACCCTGAGCCACTGAGGACTGTACAGAGATGCCCAGCTCACAGTAGGACACATGCTGAGCCTACAGCTTTGTTCATACCAGTTCCAGGGGGCTGACGACAGTCACAGTGCCCAAGCGGGCCAGAGTGCCAGCCACCATTGGTGCATAGAGGTCAGAAGTCAAGGCTCGGCCACACAGGAAAATCTTGAGTTGGTCACATAGGTGGTGAAGTAGATGGCAGTGGCTGGCACAGTCATCACCAGGATGGCTGGGAGGCTGCTCCACAGGGTCCTGGTGCCCTCATGCCACACAATCTTCACAAAGGCATCCAGGGTGCCAATGAAGCAGGTAGGATCCTGAAACCAGGTGGCACAACGGGCACTGTGTGGGCACAGGTAAAGGGGCTCCAGGACCCCATTGCAGTACAGGGGGTACTTCCATTTGGTGTAGGAGACATGCCAGAGTCTAGAAGGAGAGGTAATTTCACAGACCACTGAGGGGCATTGGGACTGCAAGTGCACCTTCACCACATCCAGAGTTGCCACCATTTGCTGGAAAAGGCTAATGTCCCTAGGGTCCTGGGCAACCATCTTGTGGTTCCGATCCTTGTTCTAGGCCAGTGGTCGTTCAGCATGCGCCCAACCGGGCGCATAGCAGCTCCGCAGCTGAAGCAAGGTCCGTGCGCTCACCCCACACAGAGGCCTCCACCATATACTGGTTTTATGGCTCTTGTTTCTTGTGGATAAATACCAAGTAGAGGAATTGCTGGATCATAAGGTATTTATATTTTCAACCTTCTGAGGAAGCGCCATATTGCTTTCAGAGAGGTGGGACCATTTTGCAACCCCACCAGCAATGCAGGTGCATCCCAGTCTCTCCACATCCTTGCCAGCAATTATTTTCCTCTACTTATTTGATCTTTGCTGTTGTTGCTGGTGTGAGGTGATAGCTCATTGTTGTTTTGATTTGCATCTCTTTAATGGCTAGTGATCATGAATATTTCTTCACATGTTTGTTGGCTGCCTGGATCTCCTCCTTGGTGAAGTGTCTGTTCATGTCCTGCACCCATTTTTTAATTGGTTAATTTGTCTTTTTTTTTTGTAGAGGTGTTGTAGTTTCCTATATATTTTAGAAATGAATCCCTTGTCATTGCAAAATATTTTTTTTGCCATTCTGTGGGTTCCCTTTTTATTCTTTTGGTGAAGTCTTTTAATGCATATAAGTTTTAACTTTTATTATCTCCCAATAATCTATTTTGTCTACTTTTGTTTGTGTCATTTTCAAAATGTTTGGTAGTCTGTGTATGCCCTGAATTAGAGCCCTCACATCTGTCCCTATTTTTTCTTTGATGGCCTTCATAATTCTGGGATTCACATTTAGGTCTCTATTCCATGCTGAGATGTTCTTTTATATAAAATGTGAGGTAAAGATCTTGTTTCAGTCTTTTGCCTACTGTTTTCCAGTTCTGCCATCATCATCTGTTGAAAAGACTATCAGATCCCCACGTGCTATATTTAGGTACTTTGTAGGAAATCAGTAGGTTGGATGTGGATGGGTTAATTTCTGGATTCTCAATTCTGTTCCATTGATCAATGTATCTTTCATTGTACCAGAACCAAGCTGTTTGACCACTGTAGCCGTGTAATAAATTTTGAAGTTGGGTAGTGAGAGGTTTCCAACCTTATTCTTCTTCTTAAGCAGTGGTTTGCTTATCCTGGGTCTCTTTCCTTTCCATATAAAGTTGGTAATTGTTTTTTCCATCTCTTTAAAGAATATCATTGGAATCTGGATTGGGATTGCATTATATGTGTAAATTGCTTTGGGCAATATTGACATTTTCACAATGTTTAGTCTTCCTATCCAGGAGCATGGTACATTCTTCCAGATTTGTAGGTCTCTTTCTTGTAGTTGTGTTTTGTAGTTTTCTTTGTATAGGTCCTTTATTTTTCTGGTTATATTTATTCCTAGATATTTCATCATTTGGTGGCTATTGTAAATGGTATTGCTTTCCTAATGCCATTTTCAGCATTGTCGTTGTTGGTATAGAGGAATCCAACTGATTTTTGTATGTTGATCTTCTATCCTGCCACTTTGCTGAATTTTCCAATGAGGTCTAGTAGCTTTTTTACTGACTCTTTGGGGTTTTATATATAGGATCATATCATCTGCAAATAGAAAGAGTTTTATTTCCTCTTTGCCAATTTGGATGCCTTTAATTTCCCTGTCTTGCCGTATAGCTCTTGCTAAGACCTCCAGCACACTATCGAAGAGGAGTGGAGACAAAGGGCATCCTTGTCTGGTTCCTGTTTGCAGAGGGAAGGCTTTCAGTTTCTCTCCATTGAGAGTAATGTAGGCTGTTGGTTTTGTATACATGCTCTTAATTATGTTGAAGAATTGCCCTTCAATTCCTAATTTCCTGAGTGCTTTTATCAGGAATGGATGTTGGATTGTGACAAATGCCTTTATTGCAACAATCAATATGATCATGTAGTTCTTTTCTTTTTTCTTATTTGTATGGTGGATAATGTTGATCGTTTTTCTAATGTTGAACCATCCTTGCATCCCTGATATGACTCCCACTTGATCGTGATGTATTATCTTTTGATGTGCTGCTGGATTCTGTTGGCTAGGATTTTGTTGAGAATTTTTGCATCTATGTTCTTGAGGGATATTGGTCTATAAATTTCTTTCTTAGTGATGTCCTTCCCTGGTTTTGGTAAGAGGGCTATGCTTGCTTCATAAAATGTATTAGGAAAGTTTCTATTCTCCTCTATATTCTGGAATAATATGAGTGACAACTCTTCCCTGAATGTTTGGTAGAACTCACCAGTGAAGCCATCTGGGCCTGGACTTCTTTTGGCTGGAAGTTTTTGGATGACCTGATCAATTTAATCTTTTTTATGGGTTTCTTCCGGTTTTCTACTTCACTGTGTGTAAATTTAGGTAGGTTGTATTTTTCTAAAAATGTATCCATCTCTTCTAAATTTTCAAATTTGTTGAAGTACAACTTTTCATAGTATTCTGTTATTATCCTTTTGATTTCATTTGGTTCCATTGTGACATTGCCCATGTCGTTTCTAATGCATGTTATTTGTGTCTTCTCCATCTTTTGTTTTGTTAGATTTGCTAGTGGTCTATCAATTTTGTTAACTCTTTCAAATAACCAGCTTCTTTTCCTGTTGATTCTTTCTATGGTTTTTCTGTTTTCTATCTCATTTATTTCAGCTCCAATATTTATTATTTCTTTTCTTTGGTGGCTGTAGGTTCCTTCTGTTGTGCTGTTTCTAATTGTTGTAAATGCTGTGTCAATGTGTTAATTTTGGTTCATTCTTCTTTCTTGGATGTGTGCACTTACT
>NW_006408562.1:9839348-9843874 GCF_000296735.1 Chrysochloris asiatica | reverse complement strand
TGGGCAAACAGTGAGCGTGCCAATTACCAGATACCAAAGAAAAAAAAGAAAATCAGAACAAAGCAAAATTGACAAAGTATATTGTCCACCTTTGTCCCAAAGTTCCCGTGGCGTTTTTCTCTGGTGTTTCTGCTCCCCCTGTTTCGTCCTGTCGCTTGGTCTTGCCCAGGATGTTGGCTCAGGCCTCCGAGTCCGGCCCGGCAGATTCAAAAGTATGTGAATTTTACTTCAGCTCCAAACTCCACAAGCTAAAAGGCTTCAAACCTTTAAAATATTCCTATCTCTGTGGTTCTGAGTTTTGGACCTCTGCCCTGGATCTGCTCTGCCTGGTATTCTGTGTTATTGCTGACCGCGACCTTCACTGCACCTCCACCCTAGCCGCCATCAAACCCCGCCCCTGCCTTTTTCCAGATCATCAGTTTTACATATAAAAAAATCATATACTTAGTTTCTTTACAATGTTTATAATCCCCTCCATGCACCATCAGTTAACAATATTTCTCTCTTATTCATTTTAGATCTTTTTTTAAAAAAAAACAAACAAACACTAAGGCATATATAATAATTAGAACCACCAAAGGGGACATTCTGCAAGTCTGCCTCCTGGCTGCCAGATCTCAGTCCTTCTTTATCCATAAATCTAGATTCCTCAGCTGCTCCCTCTCTCCATGTCCCCATGTCTGCCTCCATATCTGGTGTCCCTGCTTCTCTGGATAAGGTCCTGCATTCCGCTTGTGCTCTTCTCTCTTGATGGTCCCAGGGTCCTCTGTTTCTGGACTGTAAGATTAATTACTCCCCTGATTTTGTTACTTGTTATTCTATTTTTACAAAAGGTTAAGTCCCATAGTTTTCTCCCCATGTTGTCACCAAGGAATTTCATCGTTTTAGGCTTACTATTTACATATTTGATCCATTTGAGTCAGTTTTAGTGTGCCATGTGAGGTAGAGGTCCTGTTTCAGTTTTTACAGGTGGATATTCAGTTTTGCCTGCACTGTTTATAAAATACATTCTTTGTGCACTGCTGCATGGATTGGACACCTTTTTGAATATCAGATGTCTATAGATAGTGGGTGCGGTGCTGTGGGTTAATGTGCTAGACTGCAAAGCCATTTGAACTACAAGGTTGGCAGTTCAAGCTCACCAGCTTCTCCTTGGAAACCCTATACAGGGTCGCTATGGGTCAGAACCGACTTGACGGCACTTAACAAGAACAACAACATAGATGTGGAACACTCTGGCTGGTTCTTTTGGCAGCCCATGGTGCTTTCAATAGTCTCCTCCAACACCATAACTCATAGATAGCTAGGTTTAATTCTTAGTTCTCAACTCTACTCCACTGGTCTATGTGCCTACCATTGAACCAATGTCAGGCCGTTTGATTACAGTGTCTATAGAATATGTTTTGACATTGAGGAATTTTGTTCATTTTCTTCAATATTGCTTTGGCTATTTGTTAGTTTGGTTTTTTTTCCCTTCTTTTCTTTTCACCTGAAATTGGTTGTCATGGATTGAATTTTGTCCACCAAAGGTTATATGTTAATTCAGCTGGGCCATGATTCTCAGTATTATGTTTTTATAATCCATTTTGCGATTTGATGTCATTTTCCTAAGTGTTGTAAATCCTAACCTCTATATTAATGAGACATGATTATAGGCAGTTATATTAGTGAGGTAGAAAACAATCTAAAGAATTGTGTTGTATCTTGACTAAATGTCTTTTGAGATATGTTGTTTTTGTTGTTAAATGCCGTCAAGTCAGATCTGACTCATAGCAACCCTGTATAGGGTTTCTGAGGAATAGCTGGTTGGTTTGAACTGCTGACCTTGTGGGTCACAGTCCAGTGCTGATCTTAGAGCATATAAAAGTGTTTCATGGGTGGAATGGGATCAGAGATACCTTTGTACCACCACGAGAGATGAGCCAGGAGCATAACTTGTCCTTTGGATCCTGGGTCCCTGTGCTTAGAACCTCCTAGACCCAAGGGAATATTGATGGAAAGACACTTGGCGATCTCTAGGGATGCCATGCCCACAGATGTTGAAAACAGATAAGGACCTATGTAAAGAGAAAGCCTTCCTGTGGAGCTGGTGTCCACTTTTTGAAGCCATATTCTTGTGGTGTTTCTGTTACAGCAGCACACTAGATGACTAAGACATTTGTTATTAGTTTTTCTCGTTCATTAAAGAATGCTGTTAGGATTTGAATTGAGATTGCATTGAGTAAATAGATTGCTTTGGGTAGAACTGACATTTTCACTATATTATGTCTTCCAATCCATGAGCTCAGACTGTCTTTCCATTGCTGTACGTCTCCTTTAGTCTCATATACTAGTGTATTATAATTTCCATTGTATGAATCTTTTCTGACCACAGTTAGAGTAATCCCTAGGGATTTTATTGATTTGGGGACTGGCTACCATATTCCTGATATCTTTTTCACTTCCACTTCATAGGAATTTGCCTTGGGCTGATTTTGAGTTTGTTCCACTTTTCCCCTTGTGGAGTCAGAGAAAATCAGACAAAGTTCCCACTTGGTTTAAACAGCTGACATCAGGAGCAGGATTCATCAAAATATGAAGTTTTGTAAGAGAAAGAATGAAGGGGCATGGGATAAATTATTCCATCTGAGGGGAGAGCAGCTTCTGGAGTTGCCTGTAGCTGATGTCAGGCTGGTTAAACTAGATAGCTAATAGGTGGCCAGACATACTGGAATTAACACTGGCAGAAGCCCAAGGCCATATGCATATGAATGGGGTTAGTCCAAGGGGAAAGAATAGACTGAACTTGAGTGTTTTAATAAATTTATGTATTTGGCTGCATTATGAATATTGGTTTCTCCTGCCTATTACTGTAAAATAGGCATGCATGTATGATACGAATATTGGGAATTATGATTACAGAGAGCTAGTAAGCCTGCCTTCAGCCTATACTTGATTAGATATGCTAAAAGGGGAATTAGAACCTGCCCAGAAAAAATCGCCTTCTTGGTTTAAGCCTGTGTGGAGTGAAGGGCCTTAGTGGAATTTTGAGCCCCTTGCAGAACCATCAGAGTTGGTACATTTGCATTTGAAAAGGTATGCAGACTAACCCAGACCTGCTCAGAGAACAGAAGATTTATGACTGAGAGAAAGCAGAGGGGGAAAAAAGTACAGTTTTTGAGTTTCCAGCAAGCTGTTTGTTTTACAGGCATCAAGGCAAGGGAAGACTGTGCCCATCAGAGAAAATCCCCTTCTAGGACTGAAAGTTAAAGGGAACCAGCAAGTTTTATGCTTGCTAGTGACACCTGGGTCTACTTATGAGTAGAATTGAGGGAAATGTAGCAATGAAGACATGGGATGAGTTTGGACATTTTCTATTAGCTTCCATTGACCTTGAGATGAGAGAAGAGTTGGTCTGAAGTTTAGGGTGTTGTGTGAACTCCTGAGCCCATGGGCACTGACCAGGACCTTGGGGGCTAGGTCTGAGAGTGAAGGGGCCAGCTCATTTGAAGTGCAAGGAGATGTTTATGAACTCCTAAACTTGCAGCTGGTATCCATTGGACCTAGCTTGGATGGCTAGGGCTGAGTGGACTAGAACCTGACCAGGTGATGATAAAGATGTTTTTGATACTGTGAGCAAGTAAATATCAACTGCTACAATACGATGAGACTGTACTTTTGCTTTGGGATACAGTTGCTCAAAATTTCAACCAGAGTGATTGTTCAGATCAAGGAGCATGCCTGTCTCCTCAGTGTACCGGGCTCATAGGGACAATCAATTTAGACATTGGCTATCAAAAATGGGTGGGTGGCGGATGCTATAAAGGCATGAATTGTCTGGCTTATAAGATTTCATGGGTGTTCTTGGTTTCAGAATGAAGGGGATACAGTAGATTCCCCGCTGAATAGTTTTCCTCTTTTCAAGATGGATCTGGAGAAGGGGAGTGCTGATAGGATTTTATGATTTAATTGTGATTAATTATTAGCAGGATTCACGTTTGTCAGAACTATAATTTCAGAAGAGGTGTAACTAAAAGGAGAGCATAGTTATCATTCATTTCAGGAATAAATGGTCCCAGGACCATCATGAAGGAAGAGCGTGAGTGGAGCATGAAATCCCTGCCCAGAAAAGTGGTGACAGCAGAGGTGGTGGCAGAGGTGGTGGCATGGGAAACTGAGCAGCTATGAACTTTAGGGCCATGGACTGAGTAAGGTTGTGTGCCTGTGGGCTCAAGAGGCTGCTTTGCAGAATGTGTCCTTTGGACATTTTAAAGAATAGATGTTTTGTTTTGTATGTGTACATTAAATATTATTTGTGACATACAAGATGTAAATGGGGCCAGTGTATTTTTATTTGTACGTGTTTTAATTATATCACCTTAGGTGCAAGTATGACTTAATAATTTTCTTTATTTAGAGATTATGCATATAGTTTATAGGTGTCAAATTGACATGGGTGGGCTGAAATAGTTAGGGCCTGTGTCAAATAGGCCAGGATTTCTAGAGGTTTATGTGGCACTGCAGGATAATGATCTGGACTGCAAGGT
>NW_006408562.1:9827332-9838578 GCF_000296735.1 Chrysochloris asiatica | reverse complement strand
CAAGAAGAATGAAGTCCTTGACAACTTCAATCTTTTCTCTGTTGATAAGAATGTTGTTTATTGGTCCAATGGTGAGGATTTTTGTTTTCTTTATATTGTGATGCAATCCATACCAAAGACTGTGCTCTTTGATCTTTATCAGTAAATATTTTAAGTCCTCTTCACTTTCAGCAAACAAGGTTGTATCATCTACATATCTCAGGTTGTTAATGAGTCTTCCTCCAGTCCTAATGCCACATTTTTCTTCATATAAGCCAGCTTCTCACACTATTTGCTCAGCATACAGGTTGAATAAGTATGGTGGAAGAATACAACCCTGTTGCACACCTTTCTTAATTTTAAACCATTCAGTGTTCCCATGTTTTGTTCGAATAATTGCCTCTTAGTCCATGTAGAGATTCCTCATGAACACAATTATTTGTTCCGGAATAGTCATATTTCACAATGTTGTCCATAGTTTTTCATGATCGACACAACTGAAAGGCTTTGTGTAGTTAATAAAGCACAGGTAAACATCTTTCTGATATTCTCTGCTTTCAGCCAGGATCCATCGGACATCAGCAATGATATCGTTCATTCCACAGCCTCTTCTGAATTTGGCTTGAACCTCTGGAAGTTCTCTGTCATGTATGCTTGTAGCCATTTCTGTATTACCTTTAGTAAAACTTTACTCACATGGGATATCAAAGATATCCGCATTCTGTGGTGTCACCTCTCTTTGGAATGGGCACAATACGGATCTCTTCCAATCAGTCAGCCAAATAATTGTCTCCCAAATTTCTTGGCAGAGATGAGTGAGTGCCTCCTGTTCCGCCTCACTTTCTTGAAAGATTTCAATTTTTATTCCATCAATTCCTGGTGCTTTGTTCTTTGCCAATTCCTTCAATGCACCTTGGACTTCCTTCTTCAGTATTATTGGCTCTTGATCATATGCTACCTCTTGAAACAGTTGAACATTAACCATTTCCATTTGGTACAGTGACTCTGTGATGCTTTCTTCATCATTCAATAATTTGCCCAGAAAATCCTGCAATAATAAATGTCGAGGTTTGAATTTTTTCTTCAGCTTCCCCAGCCTGAGAAATGCTTAGTGTGTTCTTCTTTTTTGGTTTTCTGACTCCAGATCTTTGAACATGTTGTTGTAATAATTGACTTTGTCTTGTCAAGCTGACCTTTGAAATTTTCTGTTCAGTTCTTGTACCTACTCATTTATTCCACTTACTTTACCATGTCTACACTGGAGAGCAAGTTTCAGTGTCTCTTCTGACATCCATTTTGACCTTTTCCTTCATTCTTGTCTTCTTAATGACTTTTTGCTTTCTTTCTGTATGATGTTTTTGATGTCTTCCCACAACTCTTCTGGTCTTCAGTCTGTTCTTCAGATGACATCTAAGTTCAGGTGGGATATATTCAAGGTCTTATTTTGGCTCTCATTGACTTTTCATTTTCTTCAGCTTCAGTTTGAATTTTCAATGAGCAACTGATGGCCTGTTCTACAATCTGCCCCTGGCCTTGTTTTGGAGCTTTTCCATTGTCTCTTTCCGCAGATATAGTCAACTTGATTACTATGTATTCCATCTGGCAAGTCCATGTGTATAGTTGTCTCTTATGTTGTGTAAAGAAGTTATTTGAAATGAACAAATCATTGATTTTGCAGAATTCTATCATGCGTTCTGCAGCATCATTTCTATCACCAAAGCCATGTTTTCCAACTACTGATCCTTCCTCTTTGCTCTCAACCTTTGTATTCCAATTACTACTAATGATCAAAACATGTTGATTGCATGTTTGATCAATTTCAGATTAAAGAAGTTGGTAGAATTCTTCTATTTCATCCTCACTGGCTTTAGTGGTTGGTGTGAAAATTTGAATAACAGTGGTATTAACTGGTCTTCCCTGTAGGCGCATGGATATTATCCTATCACAGACAGCGTTGTACCTCATGACAGATCTGGATATGTTCTTTTTGACACTGAGTGCAACATCATTCCTCCTCAATTTGTCATTCCTGGCATAGTAAACCATGTGGTTGTCAGGTTCAAAATGGTCAATACCAGTCCAGTTCAGCTCACTAATGCCTAAGCTATCGATGTTTATGCATTCCATTTCATTTTTGACAATTTCTAATTTTCGTAGATTCATACTTCATGCATTCCATGTTCCAATTATTAATGGATGTTTACAGATGATTCTCTTCATTTTGAGTTGTGCCCCATCAGCAAATGAAGGTCCCATGGGCTTTATTCTCACTGGCTTTATTCCATTCATATCTTCATGGTCAACTCTATTTTGAGGAGGCAGCTCTTCCCCAGTTGCATTTTGAGTGCCTTCCAACCTGAGGGGCTCATTTTCCGGACTATATCTGACAGTGTTTCTCTGTTATTCATAAGGTTTTCAGTGACTAAATATTCGGAAATAGTTTGTCACTCCTTCTCCCTAGTCTGTCTTTGTCTGGAAGCTCATCTGAAACCTGTCCATCATGGTGACTGTGCTGGTATTTAAAATACCTGTGGCTTAGCTTCCAGAATCACAAAACTCACAAACCTGTCAGTTTGTCATACTATGGTGGCTTGTGAGTCCTTATGTTTAAGAAGGTGTATTTCTTGTAGACAGCAAAAGGATGTGATGTGTGTGTGTGTGTGTGTGTGTGTGTGTGTGTGTGTATAACCATTCTGTCATTTTCTTTTGATGGTGTATTTATGCCATTTACCAGAAGCAACTGGTGGGTATGAACCACCGACCTTTTGGTCAGCAGCCCCCTGTTTATCCTACAGCGCCACACCAGGACTCTGAAAATATATTTTGTTCTTATGTTTGGCTGATGTGGATAGGATAAGCACTGAGCTGCTAACCACAAATTCTGCAGTTCAAATCCACCAGTCACTCCTCAGAAACTTATACAGGGTCACTATGAATTGGAAACAACTCAGTGGCACTTGACAATAATAACATGTTTGTCTGTGTTAGTTTTATTTTTTTTTGAAATCTCTGTCCTTTATTTTGTCTGTGTATGGAAATGAGCATTTATTTAATGCTCTTCCATTTATATTTGGAATATTCTCTAGCATAATACTTGTTTCTAGAACTAGGCTGTTGTAAGGTGCCATCAAGTATGTTCTGACTCATAGAGACCCTATGTATAATAAAATGAAACAGTGCACTCCTGTGTCACTCTCATCAACTTTGCTAAGTTTGATCCCATCATTGCAGTCATTTGGTCAATTCTTCTAGTTGAAGGTCTTCCTCTTTTTAACTGACCCTTTACTTTTACATGATGTCATTCTCTAGGGTCTGATACCTTTCTATGACATGTCCAAACCATGTGAGATGAAGTCTAGGCATCGTTACTTCTAAGGCACATTCCAAGATATATTTGCTCATTCTTCTGGCAGTCCATGGTACATGTAAATTTTCTTTGCCAACACCATAATTCAAAGGCATTAATTATTTTTGCCTTCTTTAGATATATATTGTCCAGCTTTCACATACATCTGAAGTGATTGAAAATATCATGGCACAAGTCAGGTGCACCTGAGTCTGCAAAGTCTTTGCTCTTTAAGATTTTAAAGAGGTCTTTTGCATTATCCAATTTCTCTATTGGTGTTTCCATGGGTTTTGATTGTAGATCCAATAAAATGAAATCCTTGACATGTTTTTTCATTTATTGTATAGTGCTGGTCTGGAGATGGCAAATTCCCAGAACTTCTGTTTGTTTGATTGCCCCCTCATTTTTTAATGACAATTGTGCTTGATAAAGAATTATTGGTTGATTGTTGTTTTTGTACAGTATTTGTATATGTCACTCCATTGTCTTCTAGTTTCTAGAGTTCCTGGGGAGAAATCTGTATGGATTCTTATGAAAGCCCCTTGATATGTTATATTTAACTTTTCTCTTCCTGTTTTCAGAATTCTACTTTTGGCTTTGGTTTCCAGGAATTTTATTAGGATATTGTATGTAGTTGATCTTTTTGTTCTGTATGTATTTACAGTTTTCATTCTCTCTTTAGATCCAGTATGTTCTCTCTAATTATCTGTTGGAAAAGCAGTTCTATGTCTCTTTTTTTTTTTCTCATAGTGCTCTGGTTTTCCAAATAATTCTAATGTTAGATTTCTTAATTGAACCTCATATTTCATTTTGTGTTTGTTTTCTCTTTGTTCTTTTGTCTTGAGACTTGATAATTTCAATTATTTTATCTTCTAGTTCATCTAATCAATCTCTATCTATTTGACTCTACTGTTGAGTGTTCTCTTGCTAATTCTAATTCAGTTGGTTTATTCTTCAGTTCTGTAGTTCTATCTTTTTTAAGTTTTCAATTTTGACATTCACTTCCTCCATTTGTTTGCTGATTTCTGGTAATTAATTTGTAGCATGCTTTTAACTTTCTGTAAATAGATTTAGCACCATACTCTGAAAATTATTAAGTTAATTATTTGCATTATTGTAGTCTACATAGGAGAACTTTCCTCTATTTCATGTTCTGCTGTTGAGTAGTCCTTTTTGAGTGTTTTACTACTTTTTGTTAAACTTCTACAATTTTGCTACCTTTATATTTTATATTCTTGTTTTTGTGGGGGAAAAATTCTGATTGAACATCTGGGTAGTATGGGGGCCAAGTGCTTAGCTGCCAACCAAAAGTACAGGTTCCACACTTACCACACATTCCACAGGGCAAAGATGTGACAATCTGCCTCCAGAAAGATTCATTGCTTTGGGAACCATGAAGGGCAGCTTCATTCAGCTTCACAGGGTAGCTTTGAGTCGAATTGACCTAGCAGCAGTAGGCTTGGTGTCTTCTTCTGAGAATCATTAGAGTATACTCTACCCTTCACTTTTGTTCTGTGGTGATTCAAGGTTTCTGTGTGCTTATATCTGTAATTCAATACGCATGAATGGGAGGAGGTGTTTAGCTGGCATTGACTGAAGTGGTATGGCTCAAATTTCCTGTGGTGAAAATGGGGTTTTCTCTAATGTGTTTCCTTCATGGTTCTGCATACTGTTAGATCTCCTTTGTTTGGAATGGGCACAATTATTGATTTCTTCCAATTGGTTGACCAGGAAGTTGTCTTCCAAATTTCTTGGCACAGACTAGTCCTCCCAGCACTGCTTCACTATTATTATTATTATTTTATTAAACATTTCAATATTTATCCCATCAATTCCTGGAATCTTGTTTTTCCCTAATGCCTTCAATGCAGCTTGGGCTTCAGTTTAATACCTTTGATTCGTGATTATATGCTACCTCCTAAAATGTTTGAACATCTGCCAATTCTTTTTGTTACAGTGTCTCAGTGTTTTCCTTCTATCTTCTTTTGATGCTTCCTGCATCATTCAATATATTCAAAGTATATTGCAACTTGAGGGCTTAATTTTTTTTCTTCAGTTCTTTCAGCTTGAGAAGTGCCAAGTATGTCCTTTCCTTGTGGTTTTCTAACTCCCAAGTCTTTGCACATTATAGTATTTTGTCTTATCAAGCTGTTCTTTGATATTTTCTGTTCAGTTCTTTTAGTGCATCATTTCTTACCTTCACATTAGTTATTTTTCATTCAAGAACAAGTTTCAATTTCTTTTGAGATCCACATTGTTTTTTGTTTCTTCCTTGTCTTTTAATGATCTTTTGCTTCCTTCATGTATGATATTCTTGATGTCGTCTCCAAAGTATTCAATTGGTCTTTGAACATTATTATTCAATATGTCAAATGTGTTGTTGATATGGTCCTGGTGTAGCACTGTAGGATAAGTACTGAACTGCTAACAACCAGGTCAGTGGTTCAGACCCACCAACTGCTCCTTAGAAACCCTATACAGCGTAGCTATATGTCAGAACTGAATAGATTACACTTAACAACAACAACAATGTGCTTAAGATTGTGTTTTGATTTTCATGTACTTGTTCTAATTTTCTTCAGCTTCAACCTGACTTTCATATGAGCAATTGATGGTCTGTCCCAATGGTCCCCTGACCTTGTTTTCATTGCTGATGAGCTTCTCCATCATCTCTTCCTCCAGATGTATTCAATTTGATTCTTGTGTATGCCATCTGGTAAAGTCCATGTGGGTAGTTGACAATTATGTTTTGAAAAAAGGTATCTGTAATAAGAAGTCATTGGTCTTGCAAAATTCCATCATGAGATCCCTGGTTTCCATTCTGACACTAAGGCCCTATTTTCTAATTACTGATCTTTCCTCTTTGTTTCCAAATTTCATATGCCAATTCCCAGTAATTACCAATGCATCTTGATTGAATGAGTGATCAATTTCAGACTGAAAAAGTTGGTATACTCTATACAATATTAAGGATGTCTGGTAGTGTAGTGGATTACGAGCTGGACTGTTAATCAAAAAGTCAGCAGTTTGAATCTACCAGTCACTCTGTGGGACAAAGATGAGGCTTTCTGCTCTTGTAAAGATTATAGCCTTAGAAACCCTATATAGGGTTGCTATGAGTTAGAACCAACTTGGTGCCACACAAATACCATTTGAATTTTTCATTTCAGACATATTAAACCATATGATTGTCCTATTCAAAATAGTCAATACTGTTCTATTTCATCTTACTGTTGTTAAAGTGCCATGAAGTTTATTCTGACTTATAGTGACCCTATGCACAAAGAAAAACACTGCCCGATCCTGCGCCATCCTCACCATTATTATGTTTGAGCTCATCATTGCTGCCACTGTGTCAGTCCATCTTGATAGAAGTCTTCCTATTCTTTGGTTGACCTTCCACAAAACATGATGTCCTTCTTCAGGGACTGATCTCTCCTCACAGTATGCCCAAAAATTAGAGAATAAATTTTGTATATCCATTTCTAAGGAATATTCTGACTGTACTTCTTTCAACACAGATTTCCTTACTCTGGTAGTTGGTGGTACTTTCAAAATTCATCACCAAAATCATAATTCGAATGCATTGATTCTTCTATGATCTTTCTTATTAATTTTCCAACTTTCAGATGTATATGAGGCAACTGAAAATCCCAAAGCTTGGGTCAGGTGCACCTTGGTCTTCAAAATGACATCTTTGTTCTTTGACACTGCAAAGGAGTCTTTTGCATCACATTTGTCTAAAGCAACATACCATTTGATTTCTTGGCTGCTGTTTTCATGCATACTGATTGTGAATCCAAGCAAAATGAAGTCTTTGACAACTTTAATCTTTTCTCCATTTATTGTGATGTTTATCTGTCTAGTGGTAAGGATTTTTATTTTATTTATAATCAAGAGCAATGCATACTGAAGTCTTTGATCTTCATCAGTAAGTATTTCAAGTTTTCTTTGCTTCCATCAAGAAAGGTTTTGTCATTTGCATATCACAGGTTGTTAATGAATCTTCCTCCAGGATTCCTCTGATGTCAGCAATGGTAACCCTCATTCCATGTCCTCTAATGAATCTGGCTTGAATTTCTGGCAGTCAGTGTACTAAGACGACATTTTAAAAATTTGCCTGCATGTGATATTAATGATATTTTTCTGTGATTCTGACATTCCTTTGAGTCACCTTTCTTTGGAATAGGCAGACATATGGATTTCTTCCAATTGGTTGACTAGTTAGCTGCCTTCCAAAATCTTTGGCATAGACAAGTGAGAACCTCCAGTGCTCCGTCAGTTTGTTGAATCATTTAAATTTATATTCAATTTCTGAGATATTATTTATACGCCAATACCTTCAGTGCAACTTGATTTCTTCCTTCAATACCATTGGTTCTTGATTACATGCCACCTCTTGAAATGGTGAAGCATTGACCAATTTTTTTGATATAGTGATTCTGTATGTTCTTTCCATCTTTTTTGATGTTTTAAGGGTCAGTCAATATTTTTCCATAGCTTGCCCAAGGCTTGAATTTTTCTTCAATTTTTTTAGCTTGAGAAATGCTGAGTGTGTTCGTCCCTTTTGATTTTCTAACTCCATATCTTTGCATATTTCATTATAAGACAAAGATTGAAAATTAAAGGATGGCAAAAATATGCATCTGAAAGTTGGCTGTTTGCTCAATTTCAGACTGAAGAAGTTGATAGAGTCTTTCAATTTCATTATCACTTACTTTAGTGGTTGGTATGTAATTTGAGTAATAGTGGTGTTAACTGATTTTCCTTGTAGGCATATGGATACATTAGAAAAAGTGTATTATTTTTTTTTCTTTCAGTGTTTTGTATATGTCTCCTCATTGCCTTCTTGCCTGCATAGTTTCTGCTGAGAAATCAGAGCCTAATCTTATTGGCTTTCTTTTGTAGATAATTTTGCTTTCCTTGAGCTGCTTTCAGTATTCTTTCCTTGGTTTTGATTTTGGACAATTTGATTATGATGTGTCTTTTGGGGGTCTATCCTGCCTGGGGTCCATTCAGCTTCTTGAATGCGTACCTTCTTGTCTTCCATGACATTAGGGATAAATTTCCCCAGCAGCTCTTCGAATATTTTTTCTGTGCTTTTCTTATTTGCTTCCTATTCTGGAATTCTGATCAACCATAGATTTTTCCTCTTCGTGTTATCTCACACGAATCTTAGGTTTTCTTCAAATTTTTTTTCTTTTTCTCTAATTCTTCTAAATTACTAGTGATGAGAGATTTATCTTCCATAATTCTTGCTTCCATTGATTCAAATTTACTCCTTTTCCCTTTCAGTGTATTGTCCATTTCTGATATCTTAGTATTAATCTTCTAGATTTCTGTTTGCAGATTTTCTATTTTCGCCAACCCTTTATCCTTTTTATTTAATTTTTCCTGTAGCTCTTTTCTGAATTCTTCCTTGGTTTCCTCAACCTTTCTGTCAATAATTGTGTTGTTGTTGTTAAGTGCCATTGCATTGGTTCGGACTCATAGAAACCCTGTAGATGGTTTCCAAGCTGCAAGCTGGTGAGCTTGAATTGCCAACGTTTTGGTTGAAACAGACATTGCAGTCCAGTGTATTAACCCACAGTGCCACACCAGTTTGGAGGGACCTAAATATCATTCTCCTGAAGTCTGTTGTAGGCAGTTCCAGTACCTCGTTTTCCTCAAGAACATTGTCTAGCTCTGCCTCTTGGTTATTTCTTTGACATACTGTCTTTTTTTTTTTTTTTTTTTTTTGGTGAATAGAGATTGTCTGTTGCTTTTGAGGCTTTGTGGTGTTGCATTTGTATGAGTTGATGAGTGTATATTTTTAGGCATTCACCATCTGCCTTCTGGTGGGTATGCTCAGGAGATGTGTGCACTGCTCTCTGTTTGCTGTTTGTGAAGTTCAGTTTTGATGAAGTTAGCTGACACTGACTGTTGTCATTGATCTGGTATGTAGCAGCTGACCCAACTGGTTGGGCTGTGGTTGGGTTTTATGGCCACAGTTGGTGCCTCCTGTCAGGTGCGGCAAGAAGAGAAAACACTCACAAGAGAGAAGGAGCACAAAGAAACAAAGCTTTGTCTCTACAAGTCACAGGCATGCTTCTGAACCTGGAATGTTTTCTTCCCTCTCAGTCTACTCACATCCATTCAAAATGGCTGTTGTAATTATATTTTTTATTATTTATTGCATAAATATTTGATAGACTACCAAAAGAAGTCATCTGGACTGGATGTTTACTTTAATTTTAATAATCAATGCAATGTATCATTACAGATACAAACTTATTTGTATTTATATTACTTTCTGTGACAGTTTTGCTGATTTATGTATTAGAAGAAATATGTCCACTGCACCTGAGTTTATTGACATGAAATTGTTTATAGTATTCTGTTTTTAAATCTGAAATATGTGTCATTAAGCTACCCATTTCTTTCTTGATAATAGCAATTATGTCACCTCCCTTTTTCTTTATTACTTTAGCTGTAAATTTATCGTTGCTATTAATCTCTTCAGATAATCTGCTTTTAGTTGGATTGATTTTACTCCATCATTCCTCATTTTATTAATTTTTGTTCTTTTGTTTATTATTTCCTTTCCTCTACTTCCCGTAGACTTACTTTGCTCTTCATTTTTCTTTCTTCTTAACATAAAACTTTGGATCATTGCTTTAGCTCGTTCTTTTCAAACACTGGCTTTGAATGCTACAAATTTTTCAGCTTTTTCAGTACCCTTAAAATTGTAATATGTTCCTTTTTCTTTTTTCTTTAGTTAAAATATGTCCTAAATTTTATTTTGGTTTCTTCTTTAATCACTGTCTGTTTAGAAGTCTACTTTTAAAATTTCTAAATCGTTTTTAAATTTCCAGTATTTTTTTGATATTAAATTTTAATTAATTTTTTTTGTTTACAGTGAACAAACTATGATTTCAATCACTTTGAATTTACTGAGATATAATTTTCAGCCCACTTGCACATGGCCCATTATGGTGAATGTTACATTTGCACTGAACAGAAAATGTATTTTGGTCTTTTAGAATGGTGTGCCGTCTAGTTGGTTCTGATTCATAGCTACCCTAGAGGCTGTATATATTTATTGGAGCAGAAAGCCAGCCTTATCTTTCTCCCACAGAGTGGCTGGTGGGTTCAAACTGCTGACCTTGTGGTTAGCGGTCCAACACATAATCCACCATGCTGCCAGGGAGTGTTATATAAATGTCAGTTAGGTAAAGTTGATTGATAGTGCTTCCCAGTGATATATATTTTTACTGATTTTCTAACTACTTGTTCAATCAATTACTGAGAGGTTTTTGCTAAAGTCACTAAACATTTTTATGTAGTTGTCTGTTTCCTCTTTTATTTATATCAATTTTTGATGCACACATTTTAGTGATCTTGGCTAGAAATATGGCATTTTTGTTATAATGATATTTCATTCTTATTTTTATTAGTTGCTATTGAATTGATTCCAACTCATGCCAACCCAATGTGTGTCAGAGTAGAACTGTGTTCCATAGGATTTTCAAGGGTGCAGTCTTTCACAAGTAAATAGCCTTCCTAGGTGTGTGACTTCCTAGGTGTATTCTTTCACCATACTTATTCAACCTGTATGCTGAGCAAATAATCTGAGAAACTGGGTTATATGAAGAAAAATGTCACATCAGGATAGGAGGAAGACTCATTAACAACCTGTGATGTGCAGAAGATAAACAACCTTGCTTGCTGAAAGTGAAGAGGACTTAAAACATTTACTGAAGAAGATCAAAGAGCACAGCCTTCATTTTGGATTGCATCTCAATGTAAAGAAAACAAAAATCCTCACCACTGGATCAATGAAGAAAATTCTTATCAACAGAGAAAGGATTCAAGTTGTCAAGGCCTTCATTCTTCTTGGATCATTCTTCTTGGAAGCAGCAGTCAAGAAATCAAACGATGT
>NW_006408562.1:9823076-9826767 GCF_000296735.1 Chrysochloris asiatica | reverse complement strand
AACAACAACAACAACAACAACAATGCAGATAGCATCTACACTTCATTTTATTCTTTTACGTGGGTCATCGTTTCCTGTTTGTTTATTTGGCTTGTGATTTTCTTTTTATTTTTACTGATACTGGGACATTTGAATATTATACTAAATTAGCTCTGAAGCTCTGATTCTTCCCCTTCACCTGGATTTCCAAAATTTTTATACTTGTTGAAGACTGTACTAATCTGTCTATTTAGAGACATATCTTAACCATGTTTTGCAACGGCTGCCTTTCTAGATATGTATGAACACCAAAGACTCCATTTCCTAGCTCTTGCTCAGCTAGCATTTTAAATGAGATTTCTTTATATTCCAAGGAAGGAAACTAACAAACACAACAAAAAAACACTTATCTCAATCTGTGCAACTTGATTTTAAGGTATTTCCTTCTTCAGGACTTAAATTTGCTTGAAATACAATTGGGATCATCAACCTGAGGTAAAATCATAGGGTCTTAGATATTTTCTGTGCACAAGTTTTACCATGAGCATTTACATGACATTCTAAATTCTCCTACACATGTGGCATTTTTCAAAGCAGTAATATCTGAAAGAAAGTCTCACTCAGACTTTTCCAATTAGCCTCAAGCATTCATTGTGTGCTCCAATGAAAACATTTAGGCCCAGGCAACTAAAGAAAGCCGCGGGCAACAGGCATTGCATGTTCTTTTTCTCCACCCCATATGATATTCAAAGCATACTAAACCCAGAGGTATGCCCTGCTTCAGTCTTTCAGGTAGCCCTCGAACAGATCAAAATAGACATATACCATAAAACATTAGGAGTTATGGTGTGGTACTGTGGGTTAATGCACTAGACTGCAGGGTTGGTTTGAACTGCAAGGTCCATGATTCAAGCTTACTTGCGAGTCACTCCTCTGAAACCCTATACAGGGTCACTATGAGTCAGAACTGACTCTACAGCATTTAACAACAACATAATACACTAGGAGAATCTGCTTTGTTCATTGCAGAGCCAGAGATTGGCTCCTTCTCTGAGAATGCAGTCTGAAACTCTCTGCTGCCACCAGGTTAAGTACAGGTGAGATACATTTCCTGCCTTTTACTTGATTCAGCATTTTCTTGGTTGCTGCAAGCCTCCAACTGATTTTCAGAGTTCATACAGAATTGAGTCTACTAGTTTTAGGTTGTTTTCCTTGGTGATCATGTGGGTGGACAGGATCATGAAATTATACAAGCTAATATATTCAGCAAGTCCTGGAGTAGTTTCAATATAAGACAGCCAATTTCAGGACAACGAATAATACTAGAAATAACGAATATTTCAAATTATAAAACAGGTAAGTCATGAAAAGGCATAGAAATCTTAAATGTTTTGTGCCTAGAAACAGTATCAAAATGCATGTATTGAGTTCCCAGGTGGTACAATCTGTAAAGCACTCAACTATTTGCTGAAAGGCTAGTGGTTCAAAAATACTTAAAGGCACCTAGGAAGACAGATCTAGTGATTTACTTATAAAAAGATTTTTTATAATATCTAAGAAGTTTTCATCATATTGCCACATGTATGCTCCACCACATTCATAGTTGTGTTTGCAGAAAAGGTAAATACCCATGAACAAATATTCTCTTTCAAATTTTTATATATTTCTGGGATTTTAAAAACTTTATCTATCTATCTATCTATCTATCTATCTATCTATCTATCTATCTATCTATCTATCTATCATCTATCTGTCCCACTTTTCTTCCCTGTCTTAAGCTGGGTTTTCAGTGAAACGGTATATAAGTTGCTGTTGTTAACTGCCTTTGAGTTGGTTCTGACTCTTAGCAACCCTGTAAAAGGTGTCCAAGGAGCAGCTGGTGGGTTTGAACATTGTGGTTCACAGTCCAGTACTGATCCTACAGTGCCCACATCCAAAACCAGTGAGTCCTGGTGTGGTGCTGTGGGTTAATGTGCTGAACTGCAAGGTCAGTTTGAACCTCAGCATCAGCAGTTCAAGCTCACCAGCCACTCCTCAGAAACCCTATACAGGGTTGCTCTGAATTGGAACTGACTTGATGGCACTCAACAACAAGAACATATGGTGGTGGGAGTGGTTATGTGCCATGGAATCGGTTTCCATTCATAGTGACCCTGTACAGGGATTCCGAAGTTGTAAATCTTTGTTGTTGTTGGTGTTAAGTACCATGGAGTTGTTCTGACTCACAGTGACCCTGCACAGGGTTTCTGAAGCTGCAAATCTTTACAGGAGCAGAGAGCCTCATCTTTATCCTGCCGAAACACTGGTAGTTTCAAACTGCTGACCTTGAGGTTAGCAGCCCAATTCATAACCACTACGCTACCAGCGCTCCTTTACAGGAGCAGAAAGCCTCATCTTTCTCCCATGGGACAGTATATATATATGTGTGTTTTATATCTCTGAGTCCTGGTGTGGCCCTGTGGGTTAATGCGCTGGACTACAAAGTCGATTTGAACCACAAGGTTGGCAGTTCAAGCTCACTAGTCACTCCTTGCAAACCCTATACAGGGTTGCTATGGGTCAGAACCGACTCAATGGTACTTAACAACAGCAAATATGTATCAATAGATAGATATAAAGAGAAATTTATTATCCAGAAAATAGTTTACAAATTAGAGTCCCAGGTTCCCAGCGGAAGAGAGAGAGAGTCCCTCCATGTTTCCCTCCCAAGTATATTGGGAGCAGGCCAAACCCCCAAGGAACCATGCTTCCAATTGATTGATTGCTCATAGCCGCTAACCACAGAGCTAACTATGTCTGTATTTGGTTTTATCACCTTGGGAATAGGCACATCCCAACTGTTAAACCTCTGGAAATCCTGGCCTAGTCAAGTTGACATAGAACCCTAACAATTACAGTCTACCCTTGTCAACTCAAAATCCATAAACTGTATGAATAATCTTTAAATAAAGAAAATTGTAAAGCCATACTTGCTCCTAACATGATATAACTAAAACCTGTACAACTGAAAATGCGCTGCCTCTATTTACATCTTATATTTCATAAAGGAACAAAGTGAAAATATTTTATGCACACATATAAAACAGACAAAAAATATCTATTCACTTAAATGTCCAAAGGGCATATTCTTCAAGCTAGTCACCTGCCCCCAGGGCACACAGCCTTATTCATTCAGTCCATGGGTCTAGAGTCCATAGCTGCTCTTTCTTTCCATGCCACTGCCTCTGCCACCGTCTCTACTGTTGCTGCTTTTCCAGGCAGGAATCCCAAGCTCCACTCATGCTCTTCCTTCTGGATGGTACTGGGATTGTCTGTTCTTGAAATGAAAGCTACCTACTCTCTCCTTTTAATTATACATCTTCTACAATTACAGTTTTGACTATCACAATTAACCTACCAACAATTACTTACAATTGAAATCATCCCCACCCCTCTTTCACCCAATCCATCTTGAAAAGAGGAAAACTAGTCAATTTGGATTCTACCATACTCCCTCATTCTAGAACTAAGCATATCCAGGAAAGTTTGTAAGTCTGCCACTTCATACCTTTATGTTGTGTTAAGTGTCATCAACTCTCATAGAAGACCTGTAGAGGAATTTCAGGAGTCCTGGTGTGGTGCTGTGGGATAATGCACACAAAGTCAGTGTGAACTGCAAGGTGGGTGGTTCAACTTGACAGTACTTAACAACAGCAATACTTAGGATACTGCT
>NW_006408562.1:9818243-9822619 GCF_000296735.1 Chrysochloris asiatica | reverse complement strand
TGATGGTCTGTCCCAGAGTCCATCCCTAACCTTGTTTGGGCTCATGATATGGAGCTTTCCCACTTCCCACAGACGTAGTCCATTTTATTTCTGTGCATGCCATTTGGGGTGATGCACATGGCTATGGTTATGGTCCATTGTTCATGACAGTATTCCACTGCTATTCATAAGGTTCTTAGTGACTAAACATCCAGAAATAGTCCACCTCTACTTCTTCCTAGTCTGTTTTAGTGTGGAAGCTCAGCTGAAACCTGTCCACCAGGAGTGAACCCTGCTGGTGTCGAAAGTACCAGCATCAGAGCAGCATACAAGCCACCATAACACAACACATTAGTACAAAGTACAACACAGATGAGTGGTGGAATTGTACAATCACTAGACATGTACAAATTTAGAATGCCTTATATATGATCCCATTTACGATGCCAGTTCCTCATAAGGGAAAACAAGGGAAGAATAATGTTATTCCCTTATCATAGCTGAAGGGCAGAGACAAGAAAGAAAACTCTGTGAGCATGAAGAATGCTGCCTTAAGCCAGGTTCCCCATAAGCAGCATCAGAAATGGAGATTTGTGTTGGAGATACGTTGTGGAATACGATGGCAACAGCACTTGTAAAGCAGTGAGGAGGAGCTAGATTAGGCAGAGAGGTGGACTCAATTTATCCTACAGGCTTCTCTGGAGTGAGCATGGCCCATGTTGAGGCAGATGAGCTGGGGCTGGTCCCACTTCATCAGAAAATTGTTAGTGGACTATCTCATGACAGAAATCATAACTGTTAGTAAGACGGAGGGTTCTAAAATTAAATGTAACACTTGTTGTTGATGTTAAATGTCGTGGAATTGGTTCCTACTCATAGCGACCCTGTATGGGGTGTCCAAAACTTTTTAAATGTTCACAGGAACAGAAAGCCTTGTCTTTCTCCACAGAGTGGCTGGTGGGCTTGAACAGAGGACCTTGTGGTTTGAAGTCCAGTGCTTATTGTATGGAGCCAATGTTGTCTCCAAATAAGATAATGCTGGTGGTGGTGGTGGTGTGCTGTGGAGTTGGTTCGAACTCATAGCAATCCTGCACAGGGTTTCTGAGGCTGTAATTCTTTACAGCAGCAGAAAGCCTCATCCTTCTCCCACGGAGCTGCTCACTGTGAGGTTAGTGGCCCGATTCATAACCACTACACTATCAGAGCTCCTTAAACATAATATTAGGAAACTCATTAATAGAAATAGTTCACTAAATGTTGTTATTTTTGTTAATGCTGTTGAGTCGGTTCTGACTCATAGTGACCCAGTATAGGGTTTCCAAGGAGCAGCTGCTGAGTTTGAACCAGGGCCTTGAGGTTCGAACCAGCAATGCTTGTTCTACAGCACCATGCAAGGACTTCAGTATTTAACTACTAGCTTCAAATAATGAGAACTCATAAGTAAATTGAGGGAATTCCTGATTTTAAAAACTGTTTCCCTGTGTTTGTGGTCATTAAAAAAATGCAATCACAATGTGAATATTTAGGAAATTCTAAGTTTTATATTGAAGAGCAGAGATGTTAACTTGAGGATTAAGGTGCGCCTGATCCAGGCCATGGTGTTTTCAATAGCCTCATATGGATGTGAAAGCTGGACAGTGAATAAGGAAGATCATAGAAGAATTGATGCCTTTGAGTTGTGGTGTTGGAGGAGAATACTGAAAGTGCCATGGACTGCCAAAAGAACCAATAGATCTGTTTTGGAAGAAGTGCAGCCAGAGTGCTCCTTGGAGGCCAGGATGGCTAAGCTTTGTCTCTCATACTTTGGACATATTGTCCGGAGGAAACAGTCGCTGGAGAAGGATGTCATGCTGGGTAAGGTGGAGGGTCAGAGAAAAAGAGGAAGACCCCTAACTAGATGGATTGGCCAGGTGGCATCATTGATGGACTCAAGTGTGGCAGCGGTAGTGAGGTTGGCCCTGGATCGGACATTGTTTCGTTCTGCTGTGCATGGGGTCACTATGAGTTGGTTCCAACTCGATGGCACCTGACAACAACAACAAGTTTTATAAAGTAGTTTATAATCCCAACATCCAGAGCCAGCTACTTAACACAATTGGGAGAGTAAATTATATGCAATACAAATTCCATTTATTTCATCATCCAATGTTTTTAAATGGACTTCTGGTGTGGCTCTGTAGGATCCACACTGGACTATGAACCACAAGGTCGGCAGTTCACACCCACCTTGGAAACCTTATACAGTGTCACTATGAGTTGGAATGACACAATGGCACTTAACAACAACATGCTTTTAAATGGAGTCCTGGTGTGGTTCTTTAGGGTAAGCACTGGACTGTTAACTACAAGATTGACAGTTCAAACCTACCAGCTGTTCCTTGGAAACCCTATACAGGGTTGCTATGAGTCAGAACTGATTCTAATGCACTTAGCAACAAAAAATGCCTTTAAATGGAGTCCTGGTGAGATGCTGTATGATAGCATTGGAATGCTAACCACAAAGTTGGTGGTTCAAACCTACAAGCTGCTCCTTGGAAACCCTATTAAGGGTTACTATGTTTTGAAAAAGATCTCTGGTAGCATAGTGGTTATGAATTGGGCTGCTAACCTCAAGGTCAGCAGTTTGAAACTACCAGCTGTTCCGTGGGAGAAAGATGAAGCTTTCTGCTCTGGTAAAGATTTACAGGCTCAGAAACCCTGTACAGGATTTGGAACTGACTCCACAGTACACCACCACCACGTTGTTGTTGTTAAGTGTTGTAGAGTCAGTTCTCAATCCATAGCATCCCTATGGGGTTTCCAAGGAGCCACTGGTGAGCTTGAACCACCAACCTTGTGGTTCAAACAACTTTGCAGTCCAGCACATTCATCCATAGCACCACCACAGAACAGGTCTATTCTGTCACATGGTGTCAGTATGAGTTGAAATTAACTTGAACATCTAACAACAAAAACAATGCAGGTGTATATAATCCCATCTGGGATTAGGGGTTTTTGTTATGCTAATGAGACCATATCAAGATGTGTCTTAAGTCAATCATTTTGAGATAAAAAAGAAGCCATCTAGACACAGAAACAAGAAGTCCAAATGGAGAAGAGGCATGCCGCATGAGATGGGTAGGAATCAAGGAAGAGAACTTGTAAAGAGACAAAGACATTTTCCCAGAGCCTACCAAAATCGGGCTGCGAACCGCAAGGTCAGCAGTTTGAAACTACCAGCTGTTCCGCAGGAGAAAGATGAGGCTTTCTGCTCCTGTAAAGATTTACAGCCTTGGAAACCCTGTACAGGGTCACTATGAGTCGGAACTGACTCCATGGCAAACAACAACAACAACAACAACAACCAAAAGTGAAAGCCTTCCTTGGCTCCATCCCCTGAATTAGGATTTATAGTTTCCTAATCTGTGAGAAAATAAATTTCTGTTTGTTAAAGCCACCCATTTGTGGTGTTTCTGTTATAGCAGCTCTAAGAACTAAATAGTCACTGAATAGATCTAAGAATTAATAAATTTCCATGAATTATTCTTATAGAGACACATCCCACTCAATGTCAGTAATCAATTCTTGAATATTACATGTTCTGCTAGAAAATTATAACCAGAAGCTCCTTGACTATTATTTTAAATAGCATAAATTATACTGTGCTACACATCCACCCCAAACTCCCAATTAATGTTGTACCATCTGTTTGTAACTGACAAACTATCATGTCAGGATGTAAAATACGTAGAACATTGCTTTCTGAGCACCACACAGCAAATATGTTTCTTAAATAACAGCAGCTTTTTGTGCCGCAACATGATGTCTCTCTGATAAATACCCCTTTTGATTTTAGGTACATTTCTCAAAATATATACATAAATTTAGCTCACTAGCCACTCCTTGGAAAACCTATACAGAGTTGCTATGAGTTGGAACCAACTCCACAGCACTTAAAATCAAACACAACAACATTCATTGTAACTGGTATGGCATTTAAGACATTTCCCAAATAGCATTTTTAAAAAAATATGTTGTGCTAGAGAATATCCATCTATATCTTTTTTCTTTACAAAACAAGAGTAGAAAAGCATTGCTTTAAGAGAAACATCTATTCTTCAGATTTGATATTAAAAATAAAGTGATCAAACAAACAGAAAAACAAGTGTCCTTCCATTGGGAAGATGTTTAATTGTTCAGGCATTCTATGAGGACAACCATATTTAATATTCAATATTGTAAGTCTCACTTCTGACATAGAGCCAAAATTTCTGTTTACATTTTGACACTTTCCATTTTACACATTTCAAAACAAGCAATTACTTAGTCAAATGGTAGTGTTGTTATAGCTGGGTACCCTAGAATCATTTCCAATTCATAGCGCCCCTCTACACAACAAAAGGAAACTGCTGGTCCCG
>NW_006408562.1:9794623-9795734 GCF_000296735.1 Chrysochloris asiatica | reverse complement strand
GCTTTATTGACTATGCAAAGGCTTTTCATTGTGTGGATCATGACAAGCTATGGACAACATTGCGAAGTATGACTATTCTGGAACACTTAATTGTGCTCATGAGGAATCTGTACATGGACCAAATGGCAGTTGTCATGATACACACAATCTAAAGCTCTCCACAGTCAATGAAGCACAGATAACATCTTTCTGATATTTCTTACTTTCAGCCAAGATCCAGCTACATTAGCAATGATATTCTTCATTCCACATCCTCATCTGAAACTGGTTTGGACCTCTTGCAGTTCCTTATCAATGTACTGTTGCACTGTTTTTGAATTATCTTCAGCAAAATTTTAGTTGCTCATGATATTAACAGTATAGTCCAATGATTTCTGCCTTCCATTGAAATGAGTATAAATATGGATCTTTTTATTCATTATCCAACATTCACATACATACAATGCTATTGAAAATGGCATGGCTTGGGTCAGTCACACCATAGTCCTCAAACTGACATCTTTTCTCTTGAATACTTTAAAGAGGTCTTGTGAATTAGAGAGCCATATTTGCACTAATTTCAATAAGAGGTACTACCAATACTTGTCTCACAAATTTCTTCACATAGATTTGTTTGTGCCTCCAGTGCTGTATCAGTTTGTTGAAATATTTTGGTTTGTATTCTATTGATTCCTGGAACCTTATTCTTTGCCAATACCTTCTGTGTATGTTGGATTTCTTCCTTCAGTACCACTGGCTCTTGATCATATGCTAACTTTTATGATGCTTGAACATCAACCATTTCTTTCTGGTACAGTGACTGTATTTTTTCCATCTTCTTTTCGTGCTTTCTGCATTATTCAATAATTTGTCCATGTTATTGCTGTTGTTAAATGCCATCAAGTAGTTCCAACTCATAGTATAGGGTTTCCAAGGAATGACTAGTGAGTTTGAACCACCAACTTTGTGTTTCAAACCGGCCTTGCTATCCTGCACTTATCAAACAGCACCACACCAGAAGAATTCAATATTGCAACCCAAGGTTTGAATTTTTTCTTCAGTTATTTCAGCTTGAGAAATGCCAAATGTATTCTTCATTCTTGTTGCTCTAACTGCAGGTCTTTGCAAATTT
>NW_006408562.1:9792063-9794343 GCF_000296735.1 Chrysochloris asiatica | reverse complement strand
TTAGTGTCTGATGCATCTAATTTGTTTTTGAGATTATCTCGAAATTTAGATTGGATATATTTATGATCATATTTTGACTCTTGTGAACTTGTTTTAATTTGCTTCAGTTTCACTCTGGGCTTGCATATGAGCATTTGATAGTTTGTTACACAGTCTGCTTCTGGCCTTGTTTTGGCAGATGATTTGGAGCTTTTCTATGGTCTTTCCACCAATGTAGTCAATTTGATTTCTGTGTATTCCATTTGGTGAGGTCCATGTGTATAGTTGTCTTTTGTGTTGTTTAAAATAAGTATATGAAATGAAGAAGTTATTGGTCTTGCAAAATTCTAATCATGTCATTGCCAGGATTGTTCCTATCACTAAGGTCATATTTTCCAACTACTTACGCTTCCTGTCCCCGCCCCCCACTCCAATCTCTGAACTCCAATCACCAGAAATATCAACATATCTTGATTGCCTGTTTGATCAACTTTAGAGTCAGAAAGTTGGTAGAGTTTTTCAATTTCATCATCATCCCTGACTTTAGTGGTTGGTGTGCAAATTAGAAAAATAGTGATATTAACTGGTCTTCCTTGTTGGTGTATGGATATTCTATCAGAGGCAGAATTATACTTTAAGATAGATCTTTAAATGCTCTTTTTTGACATTTGACACCATTCCTCTTCAATGTGTCAATCCAACATAGTAAAGCATATGATTGTCCTATTCAAAATGATTCTCAATGGCTAGTACCTGTCCATTTCAGCTCACAATTGCTTAGACTATGGATCATTGTGTGTTCCATTTCATTTTTGCCAATTTCCAGTTTTCCTACATGCAAATTTCATACATTTCATGTTCTAATGTTTACAGCAGTTTTTCCACATTTTAAAGTTGTGCCCCATTAGCAAATGAAGGTCCTGAAAGCTTTGCTCCATCTTTGCCATCAAGGTCAGCTGTTCGTTAAGGAGGCAGCTCTTTTCCAGTCAGATTTTGACTGAGGGGCTCACCTTCTGGTAATACTGGACAATATTCTGGTACCTTTCCTAATGTCACAATATTCAATATTTTGGTGCTATCTGACAGTGTTCCACTATTTTTCATAAGGTTTTCAGTGGTTAAACCTTCAGAAGTAGACTACCTTTCTTTCTTCCAAGTCTGCATTTGTCTGGAAGCTCCACTGAAACCTGTTCACTCTGAGTGATCTTAGTTGTTATTAAGTGCTGTCGAGTCAGTTCTGACTCATAGCAACCCTGTATGGGGTTTCCGAGGGGCAGCTGGTGGGGTCACCCATTTACTTTGGATACTTCTCTGTCTGGATTGAATTCTAGTTGATGTTGCAGTGTCTGTCAATCTCAGGTTGTTGTTTACTCTTGTTGGTTCACAATCCAATGAACTCTGATATGTTCTTTTTGACAACTAATGCGACACCATTTCTCTTGAATTTGTCATTTCTGGCATGATAAATCATATGATTGTCAAATTCAGTAGCCACTGAAGAAAGATGGGCTTTCAGAGGCTTTAAATCTTCTAGGGAGCAGAGATCCTCATCTTTCTCCTGTAGAGAGGTTGGTAGACTTGAACCTTACATCTTGTAGCATAAATTATATATTATCTGTATTGCAAGTGGAGTCCTAGTGTGGTGCTATGGGTTAATGTGCTAGACTGCAAGGTCGGTTTGAACCACAAGGTCAGCGGTTCAAGTTTACTAGTCGCTTCTCAGAAACCCTATACAGGGTCACTATGGGTCAGAACTGACTCGATGGCACTTAACAACAATTTTGTAAATGCTTTGTATATATTGTGATGTTTAGTGATATTTGTCAACTTGATTATGCCGCAAGAGTCAATATTATGTAATTATCTTCCATTTTATGATATGATGTAACAGGCGTTTCCTGGGGGTATGGCTGCATCCAATATATATGGAGGTCCTGGCAACACACTCTCTCCATCCTGCATCTGGCTCATCCTCATCTAACCTCTAGTTCTTGGAATGTTAGCCATCAGCCTGCCACCTTTCCTGCCAATTTTAGGTTTGGCAGCCGTTGCAGACACATGAGTCATGAGAAGCCGGCTGCAGGACCCTGAGATTTTGCACTTGCCAATCTCCACAATTACAAGAGCTATTTCTGTGAAATCTCACTCGCTCACTTTGGTGTGGCTCTGTAGGATAAGCGCTTGACTGCAAGGTCTGTTTGAACCCCAAGGTTTGTGGTTCAAACTCACCAGTCACTCCTCAGAAACCGTATACAGAGTCACTGTGAATCAGAAATGATTTGACAGCACTTAACAACAACA
>NW_006408562.1:9788398-9790858 GCF_000296735.1 Chrysochloris asiatica | reverse complement strand
CTCTGGACATGGAGAGACCAATAGTTGCTCCTTAGATGGTCATTCATTCATGAGCCTTTAAGACCCCAATCTCTACTCACCAAAGTAGGACATAGATGTTAACTTTGTGGACTGTGTTATGCCAATTGACACTGGTGTCCCTGAGACTATACCTGAGCTCCCAGACCCAGAAACTCATTCCTCCAAGGTGTTGGGTTATGTCTAAGAAGTTTTCATAGCTTTACCTCCTTATATGTTCCACCACATTCATGGATATATTTGCAGCAAAGGCAAATATGCATGTACAAGTATATTCTGTCAAACTTGTATATATTATTCTTAGTTTATCAATAATAGTACTTTAAAATCTGTCTTAGTTATTTTCATAGAGTTTACAATTATTTATTTTAATTAATCTAAGACCGCCTTCAAATAACATTACATTGCTTCATTTTTAATGCAAATATAACACTATTGTCATTCATTTAAGTTATCAATAGTTATAACCACCCAATACATTATTATGCTTACTACATTAAGCAGTTATCATTTACACCAATTAATAGTATGAGAATAAAATACGTTATTTTAACTTTGTTTGGTTATTCCTCTGATGCACCTCACTTGTTCATGTTGATCCGAATTCATGCCTTTTCTGATTCTGTTTTTATTTACTTTATTTATTTTTTTAGCCCTGAAGAACTTCTTTGAACTCTTCTTGCGGAACAGGTCTGCTGGCAATGAATATTCTCTGATTTATATCTATCTGAGAAAATATTTATTTCTTCTTAACATTAAACAGATTTTTATTCTTCTTCTTTTAACTCTTTAAATATTTTATTCCGCTATTCTTGCTTGTAAGTTTTCTGAGTTGAAATATGTTGTAATTCTTACTCATGTTTCTTTAGTGAGCATTTGGTCAGTCTTCTGCATGGTATTTCATTGTATCTTTGATGTCTTCATTGTTAGTGTAGTTAAACATATGCTGATTTTCTATTTGTTCCTCAATCATAAATTACAATTCAATTCTCACTTATCTATGCATTTATTTTTCTGATTCATGTGTAAGAACCTTTTAAGGCAATTAATTCTTTGTCATAATTGCTCTAAGTAATGAGTGGAATTTATGACTCAAACTTATTAATGAAGAGCTTTCTGCATTCTTAGCACTGGAATAATTGCTCTTTGTTTCTGATCCCAGTAAATCTCCCTACAGTGCTTACAGGAGGACTAGGGAAAATGGCAACTTAGAGTATCCCCTTGACCCTGTAATGAAACCAAGACTTAAAAAGTGGTTGAGAGGTACTTTAGCCAACGTCATAGCAAAACCACTGAGGACCCAAATCTGGTCTCCTAACTTTGGTACACTATTTCCTCTGAGTGTCAAAGAAACATTTAAAACAGAGTTTAAACATTTTAAACATCCAAACCCATGTTCTCATCATGTTATGTGACTGGAGAAAAATAAATTTATAATATTTATGAAAGGTAAAATACACCATTAAGTTTTGCTCATTTAGCATATAGACTTCACTCTTTAGCTTTTAATTAGTCTATTTCTTAGTCTATTTATTACTTTGTTGTTATTGTTAAATGCCATCAAATCACTTCTGACTTGGTGAGCTTGAACTACCAACCTTGTGGTTCAAACTGACTTTTCAGTCCAGTGCATTAACCCGCAGTACCACACCAGGATTCCATTTATTACTTTGCTATTTTTTAAATTTGGGTAAGTGTATGCCTCGTTTCCATGATCACTAGTTGTTTGTTCAAAAAATAAAAGAAGAAGAAGAAGAAGAAGAAGAAGAAGAAGAAGAAGAAGAAGAAAAGAACTATGTAGAATCCAGGTATGGCACTGTAAAATAAGCACTGAACTGCAAACCACAAAATCGGCAGTTCAAACCCACCAGCTGCTCCTCAGAAAACCCTGTATCAGGACGCTATGAGTCAGAACTAACTCCATGACACTTAACGGCAAATGTGGCTATATTATAAATGAGTCATAAACTATGTACTCTAGTTACTCTTTTATTTCTCTGATGTCAAGATAATGGACAGATGATATAAATAATAAAGAAAAATCATAATGCAAGGAGAAACAACAGAACAAAGCTTCAAGCAACCAAATATCACTTCATATATTTAAAAAAAAATAAATGACTAGGGAAAATGGCAATTAAAATTAAGGCAGGAGACTGACAGAAAGCCTGTTGTTGTTGTTGTTGTTGTTAGGTGCCATCGAGTTGGTACCGACTCATAACAACCTTATGCACAGCAGAACAAAACACTGCCCCATCCTGGGCTAACCTCACTATTGTTGCCATGCTTGAGTCCATCGATGCTGCCACTTGACCAATACATCTCGCTGGAGGGGGTGGGAAGGAGGGGGGTCTTCCTCTTTTTCTCTGACCCACCATCTTACCAAACATGATATCCTTCTCCAGTGACTGATCCCTCCTGACAATATGTCCAAAGTATGAG
>NW_006408562.1:9786475-9787428 GCF_000296735.1 Chrysochloris asiatica | reverse complement strand
CATGAGATATCAAAGAGATTGTCTGATGATTTCCACATTCCGTTGGGTCACCTCTTTTTGGAATGGGCACAAATACGGATCTCTTCCAATCAGTCAGCCAGATAGTCGTCTTCCAAATTTCTTGGCTTAGATGAGTGAGTGCAAGGTCAGCAGTTCAAGCTCACCAGCTGCTCCTCAGAAACTCTATAGAGTCGCTATGGGTTGGAACCGACTCGATGACACTTAGCAACAACTATATATATAAAGGCTTTCTTCCAGGTGTCCCTGAGTGACCCAAACCTCCAACCTTTCAGTGAATAGCCCAGTGCGTTAACCTTCTGCATCAGACAGCAGCTCCCAATATGCAATTTTTAATTGGTGTTGGTTACAATTGAGTTGGCTCCAACTCATGATGATAATATTATAATAGAATACATTGTTGCTTGGTGTCGTTGTTGGCTGCAGTTGTTAACCATTGATTCGTGGCAACCCATGTGTTACAGAAGAAAAGTGCTTCAAAGGGATGTCTTTAGTCTTTAATGAAGAAGACTGCCAGACTTCTCTTCTGTCCAGTCACTGGTTGGGTTTGATCCACCAGCCTGTTGGTTAGTAGCTGTGTTGTTGTTGTGTGCCGTTGAATTGATTTTGACTCATAGTAGCCTGTATAGGGTTTCTAATGTTGTAAATCTTCAGGGGAGCAGAAAACCTCATCTTTCTCTCACAAAATGAAATGACCAGTGGATGTGAATTGTTGACCCTGAAGATAACAGCCAAAGCTCACTGGGGCTTAGGTTATAAGCAATATTGTTGTTGTAAAGTTCCATTGAGTCAGTTTCAACTCACAGCAACACTGTTTAGGGTTTCTGAAGAGCAGCTGGTGGGTTTGAACTGCCAATCTTGTGGTTATCCAGTGTTGATCTTACAGTGTCATTCCAGGACTCTGTTAATAGCCATGTTGTTGTTGGTAGTGTCAT
>NW_006408562.1:9761991-9785665 GCF_000296735.1 Chrysochloris asiatica | reverse complement strand
CCAACCTTGCAATTCAAATGACTTTGAAGTCTGGCTCATTAACCCACAGCACCACACCAGGACTCCTGTTAATAGCTATGTTGTTGTTGTGTTAATAGCTATAGGAAGTGTTAAATACAAATACTGAGAACAGATATTATTAATGACAAACTGGATACATTTAATATTTCCTTAACTGTGATGTTTGTAGGAAATATGATCTATCATTAAGTTTAAGAAGATACCTCCTATTATTGGATTGGTATTTTTATGAGATAGATTACATTTTACCAAATTATTTCTAAATAATGATCTGAAGATATTTTACTTTTTTAAAGCTCAGCTTTTATTAAGGTGAAACTTATATGCAATGAATGCCACACCTTGTGAATTTTACATTCTTGAGTACTGGTTTTACAGTGTTCCTGTAAAGAATGACAGGAATTTTTTTACAGACTTGACTGGATCAATAAGGTCCTTTTAAGTATCTAAATGAAAAAACAATGGTGGTGCAAAATTAAGTACTCCTTGGCTGCTAACAGAAAGATTCGAACCCACCACCAGTTGCACTGGAGAAAAGATCTGGCAACCCACTCCCATCAAGATTACAACCTAGGGCACTCTATGAAGCAGCTCAACTCTGTCCCCTAGGCTCAGTGTGAATCAGAATCAGTTTAATGCTATACAATGCCATGCTCTAAAGCTTTTCTTAATGGTGACTCTAGCATATCTTTTACTGTAGGTCAAGTTTCAACCCCATTACTAAGACATGATCTTTGTGGGGTCTAGCAAATTCCATCATGTGTTCAAGGAGTTTTCTCCACCTAGCTTTTTGGAATGCAAATAATTTTTAGTTTCATGTAATCTCTTAGTATTGTTTAGCTTACAATTCCTTGTAACCATCTTTCCCTAAAGTTTTACTTTGCCTGGTAATATGGCATTTTAGCCTATGCATGAGCAGATTGACGTTAAGCCTGAGATCCAAGACACCCATTCAGATTCTGGAGGTTCTGTGTAGTCATTCATCCACTCTGAGTCTATTAGCCCAGTGTTTGAGTATAAATACAGTATTCCTACAAAATCATAGAAATCTCTATTAAACAAAAATATCAAAATGTGAAGCTATTGTTCCTCAAAATCGCCTCCATTTCGGTCTATACACTTCTGAAGACTGTGTTTCCATCTTTCCATTTGTATTCTTTCATTCATACTACCCCAAGGGACTCAAATTGTGTTCCTTGAAAATGATAGAAGAGTATCAGGATCAAATAGAAGTCTGAAGGAGAAGATTGGACCTGTAGGGTGTTTCCCAACGAAATTCTCATATGACTGATCTGGCTCCTGTCAAACACTGAGTAGGTACATTGTTGAGATGGAGAGAAAAAAAAATTCCTTAACTTGTCTTTCCTGGATTTTTATCTCCAATGCAGCTTTCAATTTACTCAAAAAGTCCTCATACTAAGACTCCATGGTTGTCCTGTGTCATTTGAGAAAATCTACCAAGATTCAAGATTACCCCTTGGAATCCCCCAAACCACAATTGCCATAATCTTCTGTGCTGAAATCTCTGCTTTGAAGTAATCTTTGAATTCTTCCTGACCTTCCTTAAGATGCCTGATCAATCTAAAAGTTGCTGTTTTAGGAGGAGAAGCATTACAGTAAACGTGTTGCAAAGCTCCAATGATTTGGATAGAAACCCATTTGAGTTTTGTTAAAGATTTGATATTAGCCCTGGCCTCAAAATCATTTTTTTTTGGGGGGGTGGCTTTGTTGGATATGCAATGGACTGCTAAGCTGCAGGCTCAAACCCACCAACTGCTCTTTAGAATTTCTGTACAGGGTAGCTATGAATCAGAACTAACTTGAAGGTACTCAACAACAACAACAACATCTCATCATGATGATTATTGTTGTTGTTAAGAGTCTTCCAGTTGGTTCTTACTCACAGTGACCCTACATAAGAGTTTCTGAGGCTTTAAATCTTCTCTGGAGATGCAGAAAGCCTCTTTGTTCTCCTGTGGGGCAGCTGGCTGGCTTGAGCCAGGGACCTTGTGATTTGCAGTCCAGTGCTTGCTGTAGGGAACCATCTTGCTCCCATGATGACTATGTTTGTTGTTGTTAAATGCTGTTGAGTAAATTTTGACTCATAGTAACTCTGTACAGGGTTCTCGAGGAGCAGCTGGAGTGTTTGAACCATTGACCTTGTGGTTCGCAGTACAGTGCTTATCCTACAGTGCCACACCACTGAAACAACTTTCATATTTGTTGAAAGTTTCTTCATCTTCTTAAATAAGGAACTTTCATTTTCAAACTTTTTTGAAACAAAATTTGTAGGTGGATAGAAAGTAGGAAAAAGCCAGTTACAAAAATTAAAATAATCACATATCTTCTTATTTAATCTTGATGACATATGTGTACAAATATTTTATTTAATGTGAAGAAAACAGATAAAATACATTCCCCTAAAGTTAAGACTTCTGGACGTTATCTGGATATGTCAGATTTATACACACAGAACTGAGACTATCTCAAGAAAGACACTTACAAGTGCTTTCATTCTAGGCCTCGTTTATGTCAAACTGTCAGGAGCAAGGCAGTAATAAGTATCAATAATAAGGTGAAATCAGGAGCCCAGGTGGGCTGCAGTGTGCAGTGGGTTAAGCATTGAACTGTAACTGAAAAGTTGGTGGTTCAAACACACTAACCTCTTTGTGGGAGGAAGATGAAGCAGTCTGCTTCCATAAAGATTTACAACCTTGGAAACCCTATGGAGTAGACCCCTCTGTTTTATAGGGTTGCTATGAGTCAGAGTCCTGGTGTGGCACTGTGGGCTAATGCACCAGACTGCAAAATTGTTTGAATTGTAAGGTCGGTGGTTCAAGCTCACCAGCTACTCCTTGGAAACCCTATACAGGGTCGCTATGGGTCGGAATCGACTCGACGGCACTTAACAACAATAACAACATAAGTCAGAATCAACTTGAAGCCAGTGGGTTTGGTTTGACATGGGTTGATAAGACTAAATAAGTATTCAGAAGTTAGGTAATGTGTTTGGTTTTAGTTACTTGACAAAGGACCAGATGGCAGAATGCTTCGCATCTGCATGGATAGCTACAAGGAGCTCTGAAAGTTTCTGTATTTACAGGGGCCACTGCAATGGATTGTACCTTGGGATCAAAGTGTACTCATACTGGCAGATCCTTGCAGTCTCAGTCATGTTTGTACTATTGCTTCTGAGCATGAGTGATATGAGAAGCATTAAACAGCAGAAACATGAATTCATTGTCCCCTTGTTAATCTGTGCTAATATTTCTAACTACCATTCATGCTTTATTTTTCTTCAATTTATCATTAACTGCTAGCAACAGTAACAGGTTTAGATTCATTCAATCCCAACAATAAACTATAATAGTACTTAATATATCATTTCCATTATAAATAAATGTAAACAAATTGCATCACAGAAGATGAAAAGTTTTCCCTTATAGTGTATGATGCTGAACAGCAGACACAAATACATCTGCAGATTGAAATATATATCTTATTGAATGTGATTCTTGGAAAGCAAAGAGACTATCTCAATATAACCTCAGGATCTATTTGGATTTGCTCCCTGGAAATTACACTATTTCCCTAAACATTACCCTTTAGTTCATAGCTGTTTGTTGGCCATTCTACTTACAAAGCTTAGGCATTCTCTCCTAAAAATTGGATTCAGAGATTGGTAAAGCTAGTCCAGTGATCACATTCTAGGGAACCTCTCTGGTCTCTTTGCCTGCTATTTCTTTCACTACTGATTCAACTCAGGCTACCCTCACAGCAACGCTTTTCTGGGAACAGTGTCTTGGGCTTTTTCCTCATCTTTATTAATGGATTCCACTGGAAGTGGAAGGTGGTCTACTAGAAGGAGGAATTAGAGTTTTATGACATTTAAAGAACCTTATCTGCTTTTGTTTATTTAATGAGCATAATGTATATATGTTCTGTTCTGAGTCATTTTTACTGTGATACTTGAACAACCAAAAATACATGGCTTACACTGTCCATGTTTTTCTAATTTGCCGTAACTGTTCCGTATCTACTGCACAATGGCCTCTGGTATTTTCAGCTGTAGGACTCTGGGTCCTATTACTTGCATGCTTTGTGCTGATGAGATTTTGCCATGTGGTGGAACAGAAAAAGAGCTAAGTGGGAAGTCTCCTGGACTCCAAGTGAAGATGTGTATTGACTCTTGTCTCTGGGAAGTACAGGCAAGATGCTGAAAATACTCAGGTAACATGAAAATTGACACCAACCATTGTGTCACAAAGGTAAACTGAGCTCTCAGAAAATTAGAAGCCCAGATCCTTTGGCAACAGGGCACTACTGTGGTCTCAAATCAAGCACAGGTAGATTACAAATCTGCATTCATAAGCAATACAGGCCAGGAAGAACTCTTACTTCGCATTTTCCATTTTGTCTTCAAAGTTATTCCACCAATGAATGATCTGGGAGGATGATCTTGATAATTTTCTGCTATTTTTTAAAAAAATTTCATATTAAATCACATGTAAGAAACAAACAAGCAAATACAGTGCAAGGCCATCATAAGTGGGAGGAGCACACATAAATGTATCACTCAGATAAGAAAACGAGTTACCAGTACATCTACAATGGTTGAAATTGTTTGATAGTCTTGAAAAAAACAAAAACAACCCTTAATTTGACTGATGCAAGTTTGATAGCAATTATCCAACTTTCAAATCAATGAAAAGATAAGATATTTTATTATCCAGACCAATAAATCATTTAGTGTCCAGATCCAGAAGGTATAATTTTAGTAACTGAAACATAATATCCTCACCTTTTACTGTCAGCTATGACTGACAACCTTTCCGGGTTCCAGTCCTATGATTTAGGATGATCAAACAATATGAATATACATATTTTTAATGTATGTGAAAGCATCATAGAGCCACAAAGATACCAAGGATTGAAGGGGCAGCATCCTGGGAAACAAAGACACTTACCGAAATGACCTTTCAGCTATATTTGTTGTGCTCCATCCTCAGGTTCTTAATGGGCTCCAGTAGACCTCCGCTGGCTAGCATAGGTATTTTTGTGTCTGAAGACTTTACTGGAGCAATGCATGGTTCTTTATGGTAGAATATTCCTGGAAGAAAGTGGGAAAGCTAACATTTCCCCTCCCAAAGCAGCTCTCACTACTTTTGAGTGTGTGTGTAAAAACACTCTATCTACCTCAACTAGCGATTAGAATAGCTTTTAAATATGTTTTGTACCATTTATCAGATCTTTCCTGAAAGGTTAAGCTCCAGTTATCCCTATTATAGCTTGTTTAATGACATTAATTTTTAAGTTGATTTCTCTTCTCTGTATCGCTTAATGATGTCACTACCAGTCTTCCTTGCAAATAAATTATGTTCACTTGAAGGGATATTTGAAGACAACTCAATTGATGACTCATAATTGTCTGTCAGTTTGTTGTACTGTAGTGGCTTGCATGTTGCTGTGATTCTGGAAGTTATGCCATGGGTTTTTAAATACCAGCAGGGTCACCAATGGTGGATAGATTTCAGATGAGTTTCCAGATTAATACAGACTGGTCTTCTTTGTTGCGATTCTTAGGTGCCCTCAAGTTGGTTCCAACTCACAGTGACCTTAATAATGCCCTGTCCTGCCTAAACCACATAAGCATTGTTACACTTGAGCCCATTGCTGCTGCTACTGTGCCAATCCATCTCATTGGGGGTCTCCCTATTTTTTTTTTTTTTTTCGCTGAACCTACACTTTACAAAGCATGATACCCATCTCCAGGGACTGGTCCCTCCTGATAATACATCTGAAGTATGAGAAAAGAAGTATGGTCATCTTGACTGCTAAGAAGCACTCTGGTTCTACTTCTTCCAACACAGATTTGTTTGTTCTTCTGACAGCCCATGGTACTTTAAATATTATCCTCCAACACCATAACTCAAATGCATCAATTCTTCTAAGGTCTTCCTTATTGATCCAACTTTTCACATGCATATGAGGCTATTGGAAATACAATGGCTTGGGTCAGGCATACCTTAGGCCTCAAAGTGGCTTCTTTGTTCTTGAGCACTTTAAAGCAGTCTTTGTCTAATGCAGCAGATTTGTCTAATGCAATATATCCTTTGATTTCTTGACTGCTGCTTGACTGTTGATGGCTGATATGAGCATAATGGAATCAGTGACAACTTCAATCTTTTCTCCATTTATCAAGATGTTAGTTATTGCTCCAATGCTGAGGACTTTTGTTTTCTTTATATTGAGGTCCAACCCATACTGATGACTTTGTTCTTTGATCTGCATCAGTAAGTACTTTATGTCCTCTTCACTTTTAGCAAGCAAGTTTGCATCATCTGCATATTGCAGGGTGTTAATGAGCCGTCCTCCAATACCACATTCTTCTTCATAAAATCCAGCTTCTCAGATTATCTGTTCAGCATACAGATTGAATAAGTACAGTGAAAGAATACAACACTCGCACACACCTTTCCTGATTTTCAACAATTCAGTGTCACATTGTTGTGTTAGAAGGACTGCCTCTTGGTCTATGTAGAGGTTCCTCATGAACATAATGCTGGAAGGGTCATCCATGGTGGACAGGTTTCAGCTGCTCTTCCAGACTAAGACAGACAAGGAAGAAGGACAGGCAGACTAGTTCTGAATGTTTACCTACTGAAAACCTTATGAGTAGCAGTGGAACTCTGTCAGCACCAGAGTACGGAATACTGAAACATTATGAATAGCACTAAAATATAGTAGTATTCCAGAAAACTTAATTGTGTTCTTGAGGAGCCTGTACATAAACCAAGTATACACTGAATTGTCTTCCTTGTAGGCATATAGATATTATCCTACCTCAGACGACATCAGCATTGTACTTCAAGATAGAACTTGAAGTACTGTTTTTGATGAATTTGAAGCTATTCCTGTTCAATTTATTGTTCCTGATGTAGGAAACCATATGATTGGTCAAGTCAAAATGGCCAACTCCTAGGATATCCTATGTGTTCCATTTTATTTTGGACTTCTTCTAATTTTCCTAGATACTTACTTCATATATTTCAAGTTCTAATTCTTAATGGATGTTTACAACTGTTTTCTTCTCATTTTGAATAGTACTCCATCAGCAAACGAAGGCCCTGAAAGCATTACTCCATCCACATCATTAAGATCAACTCAACTTTGAGAGGACAGCTCTTCCCCAGTCATACTGTGAGTGCCTTCCAACCTGAGAGGCTCATCTTTCCAGCACTCTCTCTATCAAGCAATACTCTGCTGCTATTCATAAGGTTTTCAGTGGCTAACCCTTCAGAAGTGATCCACGTTTCCTTCTTCCTATTCCTAGTCTATCTTAGTCTGGTAGCTCTACTGAAACCCGTCCAGCATGGATGTCCCTTTAAAAGAAAATATCAGTGGCATAGCTTATAGCATCTTAGCAATACACAAGCCACCACTGTATGACAAACTGACAGATAGTTGGTGAAGATATTTACATAGGAAAGCTTTAAGCACTAACAAATAGTGGGCATAGAGGAGAACAAATTTAGCTTGGGGTACTGAGTGGTAGATTTTTGGATTTGGTGACAGTTGGTATCTACAGAGGTTTTAACAGTGAAATCATGTTATTCTTGAATTTTAAAACATAAACAGCAGGCTAAGAAGTCATCAATGGTTATTGTACTTCAAATATCTAATGTAAAATATTTTCTGCAAGATTTTGTCATAATATCTCTTTCCAAGTACATATAAACTTGTAAACATGATTCTGTAATGCCAAAGTCATTTGATAAGCTTTTTTATTCAGGTAATGTGAATCAATGTGAAAGCTTGTGGTGAGGTGAAATCACATAGTTTCTTTTCTTTTAACAATAACTTCTGACTAGCTGTGTTCTTTTGGACAAGTCTAACGTTTCTGCATTGTGTTTACAAATTTGAAAAATGAGGATTTGTAAGTTTCCTTCCAGTGCAATGAATAATTCAAAGTTTAACTTTAAAACATTGAGTTCTCTAATCAGATGCCATACTCAAATTTGATGAAAATTTTGTTTAAAACTATAGGAAAAATTATATAATATGGGAATATACTATTGTGCTATGATGATTATCATTATGGTTTCGTTTCTATACATACCCTGCAATAATTTGGAGCTCGTTCATACACAATGAATCTAGAGCAAGATAAGTTATAGGTTTACATTACAGTGACAGTTAATCAGTGTAGCATAAATGAAAAGTGAAAACCTTTAATGGATAAATTGCAACTACTATGAACTCACCTGGTTCCATAAAAGCCATAAATTTCATTGACTGCATTCCTAACAACAAAAAAATTTTAAAGAAAGGATGGCTAAAATATAAGCTTCAAAATTATTGCTAAATTTGACATTCCTTTAATAAGAATGTTCTCAACTTGTTGTTATTTGGTGAAATACCTTTATCAATTTTTTTTTAAGTTTTTATTGTGAACTGAGTGATAGTTTACATGGGAGAACATCAGCTTTACACCATTGTTTCATTGCAATGATTACAATCTCCTCCGTGCATCGTCATTCAATAGTATTTGCTTCTATTCAATTTGGGTTTTTTGTTTGTTTACTTGTTTTTTGACGGGAATGTACACAAAAACACTCAGGAATATATAATAATTTAAACAACCGAAGGACACATTCTGCAAGCCTGCCTCCTGGCTGCCAGCACCTAGTCCCTCTCTTTTCGTGAGTCCAGAGTCCTCAACTGTTCCCTCTATCTGTGTCCTCATCTCTGTCCAATCTCTGGTGTCACTGCTTCTCTGGATAGGGTCATGCATTCCACTTTTTGCTCTTCTCCCTTGATGGTCCTACAGTCCTCTGTTTCTGGAGTGTAAAACTAACTTCTCCCCTGTTTTTGTTACAAAAATTCTACCTTTACACTTGTAACACTTGGAATTAGTCATGATAAAAATTACTCACTATTGAATCATAAGAATTATATCACCATCTCCTTTCACCAGACCTGTCTAGACAAGATGAAAACTATTCAGTGGGGATTCTACCTTCCCCTGCACACTCTTAAACTAAACTCCTTCTTGAAAACTTGTAAACCAGTCACTTCATGCCTTTATAGTCCCCCATTTTAGAGGTGATAGGATTGATACTTGATGTGAAGACTCCTTCCCTCTTAGTATTTTAAGATACTACATCCATAGGTTTAGAACAAGTTCATCAAATTGTAGCAATTTACACTCATTTCCTTTATCCAAAAAAAAAATTTTTTTTTTAATCTTCCTCTAGTCAAGTGCTGATTATCAAGCCATCAAGGCTAGGTCAAATGGGTACTCTCTGCAAGTTTGGGCATTCTTGTATATCTCTCCTCACTTCACATCAGCTGGATGTTTCACTCTTAGCTCTAATCCTCTGTGGCTATGTCCTTGTCCATAGGCTCAGGAGTCCCCAGGTCTCACCACACTTTGGACCAACTAGTCCTTCCTCTTCTCTCTCCCATCTCCAGGTCAACGGGAGTCTATTTTCATCAATTTTTAAAGAAATTCAAGACATAATATTTGATGTACACAAAATTAAAAAAACAAAAGCATTGTTGTTGGTGTTAGGTGCTATCGGGGTGGTTGCAACCCATAATGACCATCTGTCCGACAGAACAAAATACCGTCCAGTCCTGCACCATCCTCACAAGTGCTGCTACCATTGAGCCCATTCTTGCTTCCACTGTGCCAATCCATCTCTTGGGGGTCTCCCTCTTTTATGCTGTCCTTCCACTTTCCCAAGCATGATGTCCTTCTCCAGTGACTGGTCTCTGCTGATAGTATATCTAAAGTATGATAGATGAAGTCTGGTCTTCTTGGTTTCTAAGGAGCACTCTGGTATACTTCCAACACAGATTTGTTTATTCTTCTGGCAGTCCATAATACCTTTACTATTCTCCAACACAATTCAAATGCATCAATTCTTCTGTGGACTTCCTTATTCACTTTCCAACTTTCATGTGCATATAAGGCTATTGAAAATACCATTGGTTGCATCAGACATACTTTTGTCCTCAAACTAACTTTTTTGCTGTTCAACACTTTAAAGAGGTCTTGTGCAGCATATTTGGCTAATGTTGTACATAGTTTGATTTCTTGACTGTTGCTTCCATGTAATGTATACAATTCCTCAAATTTTTTAAAAGAAAGGAGGCAGCAAGATGGCAGACTAGGAAGAAAGCTATACAGACAGACCCTTTACAACAAAGATACAGAAAACCAAAAGAAACATATTCAGATGCTAGTCCTGGAACTCTGACCTTCAGAGAAGGGGATAGAGAAGTGTATTGAAAGCTTACTATGAGACAAAGCTGAGGCAACATGGGGAAAAAAGGAGAAATTAGTGATCTGTGCCAGCCAACCAGATGTGGTGCCGCCATCTTGAGCTTTTGTGAATGGCTTTGATTTCTTGACTGCTGCTTCCATGAGCATTGATGGTTGATCCAAGAAGGAAGTCCTTGACAACATCAATCTTTTCTTTGTTGATAAGAATGTTGTTAATTGGTCCAGCAGTGAGGATTTTTATTTTCTTTACATTGAGATGCAATCCATACCAAAGTCTGTGCTCTTTGATCTTCATCAGTAAGTAATCTAAGTCTTCACTTTCAGCAAGCACAGTTGCATCATCTGCATATCCCAGGTTGTTAGTGAGTCTTCCTCCAATCCTAATGCCATGTTTTTCTTCATATAACCCAGTCTCAGATTATTTACTCAGCATATAGGTTGAATAAGTAGGGTGAAAGAATACAACTCTCACGCACCTTTCTTAAATTTAAACCATTCAATGTTCCCATGTTCTGTTCTAACAACTGCTTCTTGGTCCATGTAGAGATTCCTCATGAGCATAATTAAGTGTTCCAGAATACTCATACTTTGCAATGTTGTCCATAGCTTGTCATGATCCACACAATCGAAAGCCTTTGCGTAGTCACCCCTTAGCCACTCACAATATGAGCTCTTTGACTGGCTGCAGACCCCAGAATTTTCTCCTCTCTGGGTCTTGGGAGACACATAATCAATTAGCAAAAACAGTCCACAAAGAATAATATTCTGCATCCTACTTTGATGAGATGTATCTGGGATCTTAAAAGCTCGATGCAGCTGTTGGTTTTCCTATGCGTGGAAAAAAGAGTGATGAGAATTGAAGATGCTGAGAATCAATTAGTCCAATGGATTAAAGGACCACATGAACATCAGTCTCCACAACCTTGAGACCAGAATAACTAGATGTTGCCTGGCTACCACTACCAACTGCTCTGAATGGGATCACATTAGACGGTCCCTGATGAAGTGGGAGAAAATGTGGAAAGAACTCTGAACCACTTTTTTAAATCATATAAAGACTGGGCTTACTGGTCAGAAAGAGCCTGAGACTATGGCCATCAACCTGCCTTCGGGTCTGGAAAGGACCTCACCCTTGTGGGCCAAGCAGCAAATAGGTATATAGCGGGGACAACAACACTAATAAGGCAGACTCACCATGGAATGGTCAATTATTCTAAATCCAAAGGGAAACATTTACCAAAAGATGAAGTTGAGAAGGGATGGGAAGGTATGAGGGATAGAAATAGGAACCACAGACAGGAAGCACAATAACTATTGTTGCATGGAGGAGATTGCAATCACTGAGATGAAACAAAGAGTATTTGCTGAATGTAAAACTGATGATCTTGTCTGTAATCCTTTGCTCAATTAACAATAAAGAGCTTTTTTAAAAAAATCAAACAGGGAACTACCATATGAACCAATATCCACTCCTAGGTTATACCCAATTGTTTTGAAAGCAGAAATTCAAATAGAAATGTATACACCAATATTCATTGAAGCACTAGTCACAATAATGAAAATATGGAATAGATTCATATGTACAATGAAGTACAATTACATTGTGTAGTAGGAAATATGAAACTTTGATATATGCTGCAATATGAATGAAGCTTGAAAACATTATACTGAGTGAAACAAGTCAATCACATAAGGACAAACATTGTATGACCTTGTTTATATTGAAGGAAAAGAAAAAGCAAATGTACAGAAACGAGAGTTGATTAGCAGTTAGGAAAGAGGTGGAGGCAAGGGAGGATAAATACTAATGAAAGAATCACGTTAAGGATAGGGTTGCACAGATAATTATTGTAATTGCTGTCAATAAGTTGTACACCTATAAAAAAGACAGAGTGGCAAAGCTGTATGATAGACATATTTTCAAAAATCACACACACGCACACAAATAGTTGCTTAGGTAGCTTATGTACAACCAAAACTTCTTGCTTTGGAATTTGGTCCAAGTTTCATGAGTCTTCCTACTTGGTTGCAAGACCACCCAAGGCACAACAACTAGTCTCTGTGCACCTGGAACAGCAGATATGGAATGTATGACTAATGTCTCCATAAACAATTGCTACCTTTGCCATCAGGCCAGAATTGGATGGTGTCTGACTACCATTACTGAACATTTTGATAAAGGATTGATGAGTGTTTTAATAGAGGAATTCTGACCCAAAGTGGGGTAACTTAGAACAGAATTTCAAATGATCATGGACTGTAGATTTTCTGGAGCTCTGGGGCTGGTAAACTACTTAAAATGATTACCTTGAGATAATATTCAAACCATAATTTTAAATATCCCCTGACATTAAGTTTAGCTTAGCTAGTAAAGAATATTTGCCTTGTGCATGAAACTCTTTAAAAAATTGTCTATATGTTATTGCCACCATTTGTCAGTTTGTTGTACTGTGGTGGCTTGCATGTTGCTGTGATGCTGGTAACTATGCCACAGGTGTTTTAAATACCAGCAGGATCACCCATGGTGGACAGGTTTCAGCTGAGCTTCCAGACAGGATAGACTAGAAAGCAGGAGAAATGGACTATGTCCGAATCATCACTGAGACCTCTATGAATAGCAGTGGAACACTGTCCAACCAGACTATTGAAACATGATGAAGAACACCGGAATATCATCAGTTGTAGTGCTAGAAGATGAGCCCCTCAAGTTAGAAGGCAATCAAAATATGACTGTGGAAGAGCTGCCTTCTCAAAGTAGAATTTTCCATGGTGCTGAGAATGGAGCAAAGCATTTGGACCTTCGTATGCTGATGGGGAACAACTCAAACTGAAGAGAAATGGCTGTAAACATACATTAATAACATGTAATTAGGAAATATAAATGTAGGAAAATTTGTAATTATCAAAAATGAAATGGAACACAAAACAATAATATCTTTAGCATTAGTGAGCTGAACTGGACTGGTATTGGCCATTTTGAATCTGAAATCACATGGTTTACTATCCGGGAATGACAAATTGAAGAAAAATGGAGTCACATTCATCATCAAAAAAAACATAAGATCTGTCTTAAAGTACAATGCAGTCTGTAATAAAATAATATCCATACGCTTACAAGGAAGACCCGTTAATACCATTATTATTCCAATTTATTCACCAACCACTAAAGCCAGCAATGATGAAATTGAGGAATTCTACCAACTTCTTCAGTCTGAAACTGATCAAATATGCAATCAAGATGTATTGATGATTACTAGTGCTTGGAATGCAAAGGTTGGAAATAAGGAGGAAAGATCAGTAATTGGAAAATATGACCTTGGTGATAGAAATTATGCTGGATATCACAAGATAGAAATTATGCTGTGATATCACAAGAATATCACAATGACTTCTTCATTGTAAATACTTATTTTAAACAAAATAAAGGATGACTATAAACATGGTTCTCACCAGATGGAATGCAAAGAAATCGAATTGACTACCTCTGTGGAAAGAGACAGTGGAAAAGTTCTATATCATCAGCCTATCTATTGTCAAGGCCATATTTCCCAGGGGAAGACTGTGGAACAGGCTATCAATTGCTAATATGGAAGTTTAGGCTGAAGCTTAAGAAAATTAAAACAAGTGCACAAAAGTCAATATATGACCTTCAACACATCCCACCTGAATTTAGAGATCTTCTCAAGAATAGATTTGTTGCATTAGACACTAAATACCAAAGATCAGAAGAGTTGAGGGATGGCATAAAGAATATCATATAGGCCCCCTCTAAGATGGAAATTCAAAGGGAACACGTGAGCAGGCATGTAAGCTTGCTGACGACCACATTGGTTTACTTGTGAGTGGAAATGGGGAAAGGCAGCAATGAAGAAATGGGCTGAGTTCAGCTACGTTCCATAGACTCCCATTGACCTGGAGATGAGACAGAGAAGAGAAAGGACTGGTTGGTCCAAACTGTAGTGAGACCTGGGGACACCTGAGCCCATGGGCAAGGACATAGCCACAGAGGGCTAGAACTGAGAGTGAAGCATCCAGCTGATATGAAGTGAGAGGAGACACACAAGAACACCCAAACTTTCAGATAGTACCCATATGACCTAGCTTCAATAACTTGATAATCAGAACTCATCTAGAAGAAATAAAGCAAACAAACAAATATTTTTGGTAAGGAAATGAGGATAAATTGCTACAATTTGATGAATTTGACCTATAATCATGGCGATAGTAACTCTAAATACCAACAAAGAGGGACAGAGTCATCACATGAAGTATCAATGCTATCCCCTCTGTACACAGGGTAGATAGGGAAGGGCAACTTAGACTTTGGCTACCTAATAAAGGTACTAAGTGACTGGTTTACAAGGTTTCAAGGGGTAATTTAATTTAAGAGTGTGTTGGGGAAGAAAGAGTCCCCACTGAATAGTTTGCATCTTGTCTAGATGGGTCTAGTGAAAAGAGATGGGGATAAGATTCTTATGATTCCAATAGTGAGTAATTGTCATCATGACTAATTGCGACTGTCACAATTGTAAAGGTAGAAGTTTTGTAACAAAAATGGGAGAGTAGTTAATCTTACAGTCCAGAAACAGAGGACCCTAGGACCATCAAGGAAGAAGAGCACAAGCGGCATGCGACACCTTAACCAGAGAAGCAGCAACACCAGAGATGGAGGCAGAGATGGGGACATGGAGAGAGGGAGCAGCTGAGGACTCTAGATTCATGGGAAGAGAGGGACTAAGAGCTAGCAGCCAGAAGGCAGACTTGCAGAATGTGCCCTTTGGCGGTGTAAATTATTATATATGCCTGAGTGATTAAAAAAAAAAAGCTGAAATGAATAGAGAGAAATACTGTTAATTAGTGGTACATGGAGGGGATTATAATCATTGTAATGAAACAAGGCGTATGGTTTTTAAATGTAAAACTGATGATCTTCTCTGAAAACTTACACTCAATTCACAATAAAAACTTAAAAAAAAAAAAAAAAGAACATCATATAGGAAGAAAGCAACAGTTCATTAAGAAGACAAGAAAGAAGGAAAAGACCAAAATAGATGCCAGAAGAGACTCTGAAACTTGCTCTCCAGCATAGAGATCCTAAAGCAAATGGAAGAAACAAGGAGGTAAAAGAGGTGAGTAGAAAATTTCAAAGGTCACCTCTAGAAGACAAAGTCAATTATTATAACGAAGTGTGTAAAGACCTGGAGTTCAGAAACCAAAAGGGAGGAATACTCTCAGCATTTTTCAAGCTGAGGGAACTGAAGCAAAATTCAAGCCTCGACTTGAAATATTGAAGGATTCTATGGGTAAAATATTGAATGATGCTGAAAGCATCAAAAAAAGATGGAAGGAATACTCAGAGTCACTGTACCAAAAGAAATAGTAGATGTTCACCCATTTCAAGGGGTACCATATGATCAATATCCAATGATTCTGAAGGAACAAGTTCAAGGTGCACTGGAGGCATTGCAAAGAGCAAGGCTTCAAGAATTGATGGAATACAAATTAAAATCTTTCAACAAACCCATGCAGCACTGGAGGCACTCACTCATCCATGCCAAGAAATTTGGAAGACAACTATCTGGCTAACTGATTGGAAGAGATCTGTATTTGTGCCCATTCCAAAGATAGGTGATCCAACAGAATGCGGAAATCATCTGACAATACCATTAATACCATATGCATATAAAAGTTTGCTGAAAATAATATAAAATGGTTGCAATCATATGTTGACAGAGAGTTTCCAGAGGTTCAAGCTGGATTCAGGAGAGGATGTGGAATAAGGAATATTATTGTTGATGTCAGATGATCTTGGCTGAAAGCAGAGAATATCAGGCAGATGTTTATATGTGCTTTATTGACTATGCAACATTTTTTGTGGATATCATGACAAGCTATGGACAACAATGAGAAGAATGAGTACTCCAGAACACTTAATTGTGCTCATGAGGAACCTGTACAGAAATCAAGAATCACTTATTCAAACAGAACAAGGGACACTGAATGGTTTAAAATTAGGAAATGTGTGTGCCAGGGTTATATTGTTTTACCATAATTATTCAATCTTTATACTGACTAAATAATACCAGAAACTGGTTTATATGAAGACAAAAGTGTCATCAGGATTGGTGAAAATTCATTAATAACCTGGGATATGCAAATGATACAACCTTTCTTTCGAAGTAAAGAGGACTTAAAATACTTACTGATGAAGATCATAATCACAGTATGGGTTGCACCTCAATGTAAAGAAAAAAAATCCTCTCCACAGAATCACTAAACAACATCCGTATAAATGAAGAAAAGATTGAAGTTGTCATTCATTTTGCTCAGATCAACCATCAACACTCATGGAAAACAGCAGTCAAGAAATTAAATGATATATTGCATTAGGCAAATCTGCTGCACAAGACCTCTCTAAAGTGTTGAGAAAAGATGTCTGTTTGAGGACTAAGGTGTACCTGACCCAAGCCATGGCATTTTCAATAGCCTCATATGCATGTGAAAGTTGGACAGTGAATAAGGAAAATGGGAGAAGAATTGGTGCATTTTATTTATGGTGTCAGAGAAGAAGATTAAAAGTGCCATCGACTGAAAAAAGAATGAACTAGTTTGTGGTAGAAGAAGTGCAGCCAGAATGCTCCTTGGAAGCCAGGATGGTCAGACTTTGTCTTTCATACTTCGGACATATTATCAAAATGATATCATGTTTGTTAAAATGGAAGGTTGAAGAAAAAGAAAAGCCCTTCAGTGAGATGGATTGATACAGTGGCAGCAACAATGGGCTAAAATGTAGCAAAAGATTGTGCTTTTGGCACAGACCCTGGAATAGTTTCATTCTGCTGTGTATGGGGTCACTGTGCATCAGTACCGGCTTGATGGCACATAAAAACAATATGTGATCAAAATTACAAATACAACTTTAAAGATTAGATAGGAAACTTACAGGTCAGTGATTTTATATTAATGGGAAGGAATAGCTCAGAAAAGGAGGGTGAGAATGTTGCACAATTCAAAGAACGTAATCATTGTCACTGAGTTGTACATGCAGAAATAATTAAATTTCTGCATGTACAGTATATTTTCCTGTGTATACTCTCATCATAGAAGAAATTGTTTTTCAGTTGAACATAGAACTACCACATAACCCAACAAGCTTGATTCTAGCTATATGCCTCAAAGAAACGAAGGCAGCAGTGTACTCCCAAACAAGTATACCAATGTTCTTTGTAACACTTTGGCATAACCAAAATGTAAAAGCAACTAAAACATACATTAATAGGTGAATAGATAAACAATGTTGTTTAAACACATAGTTAAGCACCATTCAGCCATAAAAAGAAGTAAAGTTCTAATGCATGTTGTAACAATTATGAAACACTCAAACATAGGACAGTCACAAAGAGACAAATCGTGTATCATTCCACTTATATGAAATTAACATGTATATGTTGTTGTTGGGAATACTAGTATGGTGCTATAGGATAAGCACTGGACTTCTAACCACAAGTTTTGCAGCTCAAACCTACCAACCACTCCTTAGAAATCCTATACAGGGGCTCTAAGAGTCAGAACCAACTCAGTGGCACGGAACAGCAACAACAATGCTGTTGTTAGTTTCTGTCAAGAAGATTATGACTCATTCTGACATTTTGGTTGGTAATACAGTGCTTAATCATTTGCACAGCCTAGGGGCTCCAAGCAAATATATGTAAATAAGGATTATTAGTATTCACCAGGGGTTAGATGGAATGGTAAAGGGAAATTTTTGCTTAGCATGGAGTATATGCTAATGATGATGGAATGATTTGGAAAAAGATATTGATAATGATTCAATGACTTGAAGAATGCAATCTAAGTGACTGAATTCTTTGTGTAGAAATTGTTGGCGAAACATACACATTGTTGTATATCTTTTCACTAAAACAAAACAACAATGATACAAAGCAATACATATCACACTTTAAAAGCTTAGATCTTGTTTCCTGTTATTGAATGATCATTGAGACATTGCTGAAATCTTAATGGAGAAGACAGAAATTAACACATAATTTCATATAGTAGTATATGCAGTAACAGAAATAAAACAAAGCCATAGTAGATATAATAACAAGAAGTGTCATTAAAGAAGTAAATTTTTAACTGTAGTCTGAATCATGAAAATGGTTAACAATTAAATTTGGGAAAGAGAAAAAATGAAACATTCACTGTGCTGCTGTGAATTGATGTAAGGTCAGTTTGAACCACAAGGTCAATGGCTCAAATTCACCAGCCACTCCTTGGAAACCCAATACATGGTTGCTATGAGTTGGAACTGCCTCAATGGCACTTAACAACAACAACAACAATATTTCTGTTTTCATCATGTTAGGGTACAATCCATACTGAAAGTCTTTTACCTTAATTAGAAGTCAGATGGCTCTTGTCTGGAAGCAGAATACCAATAAAATTTCTTGAGTATGCAAAACCTTTCAACTGTGTGCATCATAAGAAGCTATGGACAACATTGCAGAGAATAAGTATTCCGGAGCACTTAGTTGTGCTTGTAAGGAAGTTGTATACAGACAAAGAGACAGTCATTCAAGCAGAATAAGGGGACACTGAATGGTTTAAAATCAGGAAATATTGTGCACCAGGCTTGTATTCTTTCACTATACTTATTCAATCAGTATGTTGAACAAATAATCCAAAACACTGCATTATATGAAGAAGAATGTGGCATCAGAATTGGAGAAAGACTCATTAACAAGCTTTGGTATGCAGAGGATACAACCTTGCTTGCTGAAAGTGAAGAAATCTTAAAATGTTTACTGATGAAGATCAAAGAACACAACCTTCAGTATGGGTTGCACTTCAGTGTAAAGAAAACAAAAATCCTCACCACTGGACCAATAAATAACATCATGATAAGTGTAGAAAAGATTGCAATTGTCAAAGACTTCATTTTGCTTGGATCCACCATCAACACTTATGGTAATAGTAGTTAATAAATCAAACAGCATAGTTCATTAGTGAGTTGAAATGGATTGGTATTGGTCATTTTGAATTTGACAATTATATGTTTTACTATGCTGGAAATGACAAGGTGAAAATAAGCCAAGTGTGTTTGGAGAAGATAAGTCATCATCATTATGCAATAGTTATAGTACAAATAGTGGTTATGTACCCAAAATGAAGACAAGTTGAAGCACTTTGTTGTTGTTAGGTGTCCTCGAATCAGTTCTTACATAGTGAGTATATGCCCAACATAAAGAAATCCTGCCCAACCCTGTGCCATCTTCACAAACAGTCCATTGCTGTTGCCACTGTGCCAACCCATCTCATTGAGACCTTTCTTCTTTTTTGCTGACCACCAACTTTACCAAGCGTGATGTCTTTCTCTGATAATATGCCTGAAGTTTGGTAGATGAAATCTTGCCATCCTGTTTTCTAAAGAGCATTCTGACTTTATTCTTCAAACAGCCCACGCTACTTTTAATATTCTCCAACATCATAACTCAAATACATCAGTTATTCTATAGTCTTCCTTTTTCATTACCCAATTTTCACATGCATATGAAGTTATTGAAAGTACCATGGCTCTGGTCATGACTACCTTAGTCCTCAAATTGACATTTATGCTCTTGAACACTTTAAAGAATTCTGTGCAAGAGTCAATGATACTGAAGGAAGAATTCCAAGGTGCACTGAAGGCATCGGCAAGGAACAAGGCTCCATGAATTGATGGAATACAACTTGAGATCTTTTAACAAACTGATGAAGTACTGGAGTCACTCACTAACCTATATTAAGAAATTTGTTAGACAGTTACCTGGCCAACTGATTGGAAGAAATCCATATTTGTGCCCATTCCAAGGAAAGGTAACCTAATGGAATGCAGAAATCACTGGATAATATAATTAATATCACATGCAAGTAAAATTTTGCTAAACAACATCTTAAAATGGCTGCAGCAGTACATTGACAGGGAACTGCCAGACATCCAAACAGGATTCAGACAAGTATGTGAAATGAGGGATAGCATTCTTGATGTCAGAGGGATCTTGACTGAAAACAGAATATCAGAAAAATATTTATCTGTGCTTTATTGAACAACAATGAGGATGACTATTCCATAACACCAATTGTGCTTATGAGGAACTTGTACATTATAAATTACCCAAGTGGATGTCAGAAGAGGGCCTGAAACTTGCTTTTGAACTTAGAATAGCTAAAGTGAAATTCAAAAATGGATTCTAAATAGGACATAGAACAAGGGACAACATTGGTGACATCAGTAGAGGATACTAGAAAGATGGTTATTTGCATTTTATTGATGATGCACAGGCATTTGACTGAGTACATCATATGAAACTATGAATAACATTGAGGAGAATGGGATTCTAGAACAGTTCACTGTTCTTATGCAGAGCCTGTTGGTATACAAGAGGTGGTCTATTTAACGCAACAATGGAATACTGCATGATTTAAACTCAGGAAAGTTGTGTGTCAAGGTTGTATCCTTTCACCATTCTAATTTAATCAGCAAATTAAACTCATAATCTAATATCCTGGACTTATATGAAGAAGAACATGGCATCAGAACTGAAGGAAGTTTCATTAACAACCTGCAAGACGCAGATGACACAACCCTGTTTGCTGAAAGGAACGAATACTTGAAGCACTTATCAAATAAAGATCACAGACCTTCAGTGTGGATTACAATTCAAAGAAAAGAAAACAAAAATCCTCACAAATGAACCAATAAACAAGATCATGCTAAATGACAAAAGATTAAAGCTGTCAAGGATTTCATTTTGCTTGGATCCACAATCAACACTCATGGATGCAGCAGTCATGAAATCAAGACCATATGACACTGCAAATCTGCTACATAAGAATTCTTTAAAGTGTTAAAGAAAAAGATGTCAATTCGTACTTGTGTCTGACCCAAGTGATAATATTTTCAGTCACTTTATACACATGTGAAAACAGGACAATGAATAAAGAAGACCAAAGAAGAACTATACCTTTGAATTATGGTATTGGCAAAGAATATTATTAGCATGGACTGTCTTGAAAGTGGTACAGCTAGAATGCTCCTTTGAAGCCAGGTTGGTGTGACTATGGCTTCCATACTTTGGAAATGTTATCATGAGGTGCCAGTTCCTGGGAAAGGATACCATGTTTGGTAAAGTAGAGGGTCATTGAAGAAGAGGAAAATCCCAAGCAAGATGAATTAACACAAGAGACTAAAACAGTGCACTCAAACATAACAATAATTGTCAGGATCACTCAGTGTTTCATTCTGCTGTGTGTGGGGTCACTGTGAGTTGGGAAACAAATCCAATAAAAAATATTTATCTTTTTCATATCCTGGGTCCTTAAAATAATTTAACAGATTTAAAGTATATTCTCTGTTCATGACACAATTTCATTACAAATCAGTAGCAAAAAGAAAAGAAAAAATTATCTGACAACAAGAGGATATTTAACAACAGGTTTCTAAATAATTCATGTGCAAAAGAGAAAGTCTTTATGGAAATTAGAAAATATTTTTAACTAAATGGAAATGAAAATACCATAGGATTAACAAAATTATAGCACCAATAAGTGAATTTAACAAAATCACAATACATACTGACAATGTACCAAAGCCAATAATGTAATTCTATAATAGCCAGATAAAACAGGAAGCCAAAATTTATTAAAACAATAGTACCATACACAGTATGACATTTATGTATTTCTGTAACAAATGGACGTGTCATGTTTGCTAAAAACTATAAAAACACTGATTAAAGAAATAAAAATACACAAAATGGAACGACATATTATGCTCATGGATTGCAAGATTCAGTACTGTTAAGATTTCTGAAATATCAAATCCCCTAAAGCCGATATAGACTTACTGCAATTCCGAAAAAATACCAGTGGAATTTTTATACACAATTCTAAAACTTGTATGACAGGAAAAGTAAATGGCATAAGTCTTTTCAAGACTTATGGCACTGTAGGATAAGCACTGGATCACAATGTTTGTTTGAACACAAGGCTGGTGGTTCAAACCCACCAGTCACAACTGAGAAACCCTATACAGGGTCGCTATGAGTAGAGTCCAACTCAACAGCACTTAACAACAAATAAAGCCACACTGTTGTTGCTGAGTGCTGTCTAGTCCATTCCAACTCAGCAACCCTGTATAGGATTTCTGAGAATTGGCTGGTGGGTTTGAACCGCTGACTTGTGGTTAGCTGTCTAGTGATTGTGCTTCAGCACCACAGCAGGACTCCATAGCTACACTGTTATTGTTATTAAGTGCCATTGAGTAAGTTCCAATTCAGAGTGACTCTGTGTAGGGTTTCAGAGGAGCAGCTGGTGGGTTTGAACTGTTGATCTTGTTCGCAGTCCAGTACTGATCCTACAGCACCACACCAGAAGTCCAAAGGTACACTAGCCTAATTTAAATGGGATCAAAAATAGTAATAATGGTATGGATGGTACCAGACTGGGCAGTGTTTCATTTAATTGCATGTCAGAAATGGCTTGACAGAACCTAATGACAACAACAACAAACGAATCTAGACATGACAGCATTGGTGCAGGCACAGACACCAATCTATTAAACAGGATCAATTAAACAGCCCAGAAATAGACAGACACAAAACTGGTCAAGCGAATTTTGACAAAGAACTGTCATTTCAACAAATATTGAATGTTTGGATTTCCATATGCAAAAGTCAAGCTTGATCTAGATTTCATGCCTTATACAAAAATGAAATCAAACGATCTAAATTTTCATAGATCAAAACATTTCTAAGAGGAAATTAATAAAACAAGACCCTACTAAAACATTATCTATAAGAAACTCACTTTAAGTACAAAGATACAAATGGATGAATAATTAAAAGATAAAAAAAGATACTGTGCAAAACGAATCTAAAAAAACTAGAGTGGGAGCCTTCAAATGTGTTTGAGAGATTTTTAGAAGAAAACAAAACAAACAAACAAACAAAAATGCTCAGAGCCTGAGATTAGACAAACAAGTTCTTAGGCATGGCATCAAAATATTATTTTACTAAAGGTTCAGTGAACTAAGATAAAACCTCTATTTTGAGAAAGACACCATCAAGAAAATAAATGAAAAGCTACAGACTGGCAGAAAATATTTTCAAATTGCATATATAGCAAAGAGCACATCAACAGTTCAAAATTCAACAGCAAAAAAAAACAAAACAAATCAAATAACCCAATTTAAAATGAGCAAAATACTCATATTTCACAGATATTTTGCTTTGGAGAATATATAAATAGCCAATGAAAACATGTTCATTTTTAGAATAAAAAGCAAAAATTTTATTTCAATGAAGGGATTATTCATTGTCT
>NW_006408562.1:9759512-9761547 GCF_000296735.1 Chrysochloris asiatica | reverse complement strand
TATTTTCCAACTACTTGATCCTTCTTCTTTGTCTCCACTCTGCATTCCAATCATGAGTAATTATCAATATATCTCAACTGCATGTTTGATCAATTTCGGACTGAAGAAGTTAGTAGAATTCTTCCATTTCATCATCACTGGCTTTAGTGGTTGGTGAATATATTTGAATATTAGTTGTGTTAAATGGTCTTCCTTGTTTTGTTGTTGTTAAGTGCCTTCAAGTCGGTTCTGACCCATAGTGACCCTGTAGAGGGTTTCCAAGGAGTGACTTCTGAGCTTGAACCACCAACCTTGCAGTTCAAACTGATTTTGCAGTCTAGCTAGCACATTAACCCACAACACCGCACCAGGACTCTTAATCCTGTTTTCCTTGTAAATGCTGGATATTATCCTATCACAGACAACGTAGTACTTCAAGACAGATCTTCATATGTTCTTTTTGATGTAGACTGTGTTGCCATTCCTCTACAATCTTTCACTCCTGGCATAGTAAACTATGTGATTGGTAGATTCAAAGTGGCCAATACCAGTCCATTTCAACTCACTAATGTCTAAGATACTGATGCTTATGTGTTCCATTTCAATTTTGACAGTCTCCAATCTTGTACATTCCATTTTCTGATTGTTAATGGATGGTTACAGCTGTTTGTATTTATTTGGAGTTGTTCCCATCAGCAAATGAAGGTCCTAAAGGTTTTACTCTATTCATGTCACCATGATCAACTATACTTTGAGGAGCCAGCTTTTCACCAATTGTATTTTAGTGCCTTCCAACCTGAGGGGCTCAACTTTTGGCTCTGTATCTAACAATATTCTGGTGCTCTTGATCATGTTTCAATATTTAATATTCTGGTGCTAACAGTGTTCCAGTGCTATTGATAATGTTCAGTGACTAAATATTTAGAAGTAGTTTGTCTCTCTTTGTTTGGAAGCTCAACTAAAACCTGTCCACTGTGGGTGACCCTGCTTGTATTTAAAATACCCATGGCATAGCTTCCAGAATCATAGCAACAGAAAAGCCACCATAGTATGAAAAACTGACAGATAAGTGGTTGTAACAGTAATTAGAGAAAAGCAAATTGGAACAATAACCAAATACAAATTCATGTACAATGTATTGGCAAGAATTATATAGACAGTAATAACAAAACTCTGTGGATATGGTGGTGATGTGCTGTGGAGTCTATACGGAAGCCCTAATTTAAATAAGAATGTAGGCAGGTGTATCCAATCTTCAGAGCAACTCAGAATGCTCAGTCAAATTAAATGTGAATAGGAATTATAGTCATCATTCCTGTTTATGTGTCTATATGTAGAAGGATGGCCATCCAGTTTTAAAACTGGGATACGTACAATGATGGCTGTCAGAACATTGTACCAGTGAAAGTTGTAGACACATCCAAGCAATGTATCACTTGGAAAAATATTTAAACATAATGAATCCACAGTATGGAATATTATGCAGGAATGAGGGGACAAAGCTAGTTGCAAACACGAAAACAGAGATTGTTGTTGTTGTTGTTGTTAGGTGTCATCAAGTCAGTACTGACTCACAGCAACCTTATGCACAGCAGAATGAAACATTGTCCGATCCTGGGCCAACCTCACTACTGTTGCCATGCTTGAGTCCATCCATGCTGCCTCTTGGCCAATACATCTCGCTGGGGGGGCTTCCTCTTTTTCTCTGACCCTCCATCTTACCAAACATGATATCCTTCTCCAGTGAATGCTCCCTCCTGACAGTAAATCCAAAGTATGAGAGACGAAGTTTGGCCATTTTGTCCTCTAAGGAGCACTCTGGCTGCACTTCTTCCAAAACGGATCTAGTGGTTCTTTTGGCAGCCCATGGCACTTTCAATATTCACCTCCAACACCATAACTCAAAAGCATAAATTCTACTACAGTCTTCCTTATTCACTGTCCAGCTTTCACATGCATATGAAGTTATTGAAAACGCCATGGCTTGGGTCAGGTGCACCTTAGTCCTCAAGCTGACATCTTTGCTCTTCAACACTTTAAAAAGGTCTTGTGCAGC
>NW_006408562.1:9749635-9758172 GCF_000296735.1 Chrysochloris asiatica | reverse complement strand
AATGAGATGGATCAGCCAGGAGGCATCATTGATGGCGTCAAGTGTAGCAACGGTAGTGAGGTTGGCCCAGGATCGGACATTGTTTCGTTCTGCTGTACATGGGGTCGCTATGAGTCGGTTCCGACTCGATGGCACCTGACAACAACAACAACAAGTACAAATAAAATAATACATATTAAGCATGTTTTGGAGCTGGTGTGGCATTGTGGGTTAATGTGCTGGACTGCAAAGGCGGTTTGAATCACAGGGTCAGCAGGTCAAGCTTACCAGCTGCTCCTAGGAAACCCTATGCAGGGTCATTAAGGGTTGGGACCAACTCCAGGGAACTTAGGAACTTAACAACAACAACATTAGGCATGTTTAAATGACATTGTAGGATCAGCACTGGACTTTGAACTACAAGGTCAGCAGTTGAAACCCACCAGCTGCTCCCTGGAAACCCTACAGGATCACTATGAGTCAGAACTGACTCGAAGGCACTTAACAGTAACAACAGGGACCTACGATGAAAACCAGAATGTAGAAAGGGAGACAGTGAAATATATACATAATAAGATAAAATTTTGCAATGACAGTAAATATTATGATTAACTTGAGATTAGTCTGAGGTTAAAAAGAAGGAGAAAAATAATTACCTTCCAAAAGTCTGTTCTTGTTAAGTGTTGTCAAGTAGGTTTCGATTCTGAGCAACCTTGTGTAGGGTTTCCGAGGAGCGCCTGGTGGGTTTGAACAGCTGACTTTGTGATTTGCAGTCCATTGCTGATCCAACAGTGCCACACCAGGAGTCCAAAATTCTCTAAGTCTGCACAAATTTATGGGTAATGTTTTGCAACTATTCTAGACTACATATTGTATTTGTAGGCATATGATAACTTAATATACACTTTGTTAAGATAGGATAAAAATACCAGCAAAACCCAGTAAATCCAAATAAATAATTAAGACAGGCTGTATTGTTTCGTTTCACTTGACTATTATTGTAAAAATAATTAACTCAAGCTCAACATTAATTTAAAAAGAAAATCTTCAACAACCAAATAGTGCTTATCTTTAGAATGAACTGTTTTATTCATTCTAGAAAATCTTGCCATCCCATCAATGGCACCAGAAATGGTACTTATTAACAAATACCATTAAAATGAAGAATGACAACAAATAAAGGGAGAGTGGTTGTTTAGGAGCCACTAAGTTTCTGTTTATGGTGATGGAAAGTTTAACAATGGGTATTGGTGGTGGTTGCACAACACCATTAATGTAATTAGTGTCACTGAATTGTGCATGTGAGAATTGTTTATTATCTCACAATTCAGGAGGCTGTAAGTTTATAATAAGTGGAGGAAAGACTGAAGTTGTCAAACTTGGATCTAACTCAACACTCATGGAAGCTGCAGTCAAGAAATCAAACAATATTATTCTATTAGGCAAGTCTGTTGTACAAGACCTCTTTAAAGTGTTCAAGAGTCAAGATGTCACTTTGAGGAATAGGGTGTGCCTGACCCAATCCATGGTATTTTCAATAACCTCATATGCTTGCAAAAGTTAGACAGTGAATAGGGAAGACTGTAGAAGAATCAATTCATTTGAGTTATAGTGTTGAAGAAGAATATTAAACATACCATAGATTTCCAGAAGGAAAAATAAATCTGTGTTGGAAGAAGTACAATCAGAATTCTCATTAAAAGCCAAGATGAGAAGACTTCATCTCTCATACCTTGGACATATTATCAGGAGAGATCAGACCTTGGAGAAAGATATCATTCTTGGCAAAGTGGAGGAGTAGTGGAAAAAGGAAGAGCCTCAATGAGTTGATTTGGCACAGTGGCAGTAACAGTGGGCTCAAGCGTAGTGGCCATTGTGAGGATAGTGCAAGGCCAGGCTGTGTTTTGTTGTGTTGTATGTAGGGGTCACTATGGGTCAGAACTGACTTGTCGGCACCTAACAGCAACAGAGGTTCAAATTCTGAGTGCCAGTGATTCTGAGTAAGATATAGCAAAACTTAATGGTCAACAAAGAACCCTAAATAAAAAAGCATGACCAATATTCCAGTGGAAAGAAAGACAAAATGGTGTAGAAACGATGTGTTTCAAAATAACCCAGTCCACTAGAATGTTAAACCCACATCCTTGAACATTATGATAACTTTACCTTTTGTTCCCTTGTGAAATGTTCTCATAACTGTCTTTCAGAAATTCATGTGTCCAGAACCAGCTTGAACCTGATCTGGTGCATGTGCAGAATGTACAACTCTGACCAGTATTTGACCTTCTGTCAGGCAATATGGTAAAATCCATCCCATAATAAAAGCATCCCAGATGCTTTTGCAGCAGAATCCGTCTCACAGAAAAGCTGTGTGTACATCTGTTTACCATAACTGCTCTCTTGTAGCTGCATTCCAAGAAAACTCCACCTTTTCCTGAATTTTTATGAATATGTAACAGTCTATAAAATACTGCTTTCTATAAAAACACCCAGCTTTTTGAGCTCAGGTGAGACATGCCTTAGGGCTTGTCACATCTTCCCTTGCAAAGAACTTTAGCTTTTACAAATAAACTTGCTTTTGTGAAATCTCAGTCCCTTGCTTCATTATTCTACAGGAAAGCTTTTTCTGGCAACTCTGGGAAAAAGTTCTTGTCTCCTTTCAACATCTGGGTCCAGCATCCCTTGGAGAACTCCATTTGTCATGGCAACAATCTTTCCGTGCTCCCAGGATGTTGATAATACAGGGACCTGTATGCAAAGGATGCATTCTGTTCTGGGACCTTCCTTCTTTCATCACTCATAAGATAAAAGGTGTAGCAGGCTTCACCAAAGAAAAACTCTCTTACCATCTTAACACGGCTGGGACAGGATTAAGGATGTTGCATTCCACCCTGAATTCTCTTATTGATTCATCACACCAAAGCACATCATGGAAGGTTATCGCATAACTAACACATTACATTATGGCATAACTGCCAAACCTTTGAGAATCATGACTTAGCCAAGGTGACACATTTGTTTCTTGGTGATAAAAATCAATCCATGACAAGCTCCAATCAGATCATGACAACATGCCGCTCATTTAGTTATGAGACGCTGCCAAGCTAACACAACTTGTTATAGAAGAATTCTGAAAGTGGAGTCTGCTCTCATACTCAGCAATCTACCTGCCTGGACGCACATTACAAAGCTTGAGCCTCTGAAACCAACCAATGGAAGTTCCTGGGGATCAATTTGGATCTTCCTACTCTCTTCTGACTGGATCTTCCTACTCTCTTCTGACTGGAGTCCTGATGTGGCACTGTGGGTTAATGCGCCAGACTGCAAAGCCATTTGAACTGCAAGGTCGGCAGTTCAAGCTCACCAGCCGCTCCTCAGAACCCTATAAAGGTCGGCAGTGACTCGATGGCACTTCACAACAACAACAACTCTCTTCTGACTAGCACTGAGAACTACTTATTGAGGTTGCTGTGTGCTCGGAAGCAGGAATCTTGAATTATGGCTATACCAGCAACCAACATACTATGGAGAAGGGAAGTCTAATAGCCTGACAATCCCTTCCAGTTGTTACCTGGTAGCTGCTGGATTGATCTGAACTCTTACAGAAGGCTCTGCAAAGTAGAGTCATCCTCCCACAATAAACAAAAGGCCATTGGTGACAAAGAAAACAGATCTCTCTGAAATCCTTATATGAAGTGCCAGTTCCTGTCCTCCTGGAATGAAGGAAAGTCTGCTTGGGCTTCCCCAGTAGTGCAGGTATAAGCAGCCCCCACAGAGTCCGGAAGGGAACCTTGGACAGAAGTGGAAGGCAGGAGCTATCCACAAAAATGTCTCACTAAATGTAAGATTAAACTCTCTCTAAATGAGGAAAAACAACTGTAAACATGCATTAAAAATCAAAACATGGAATGCACAAAGTATGAACCTAGGATATTGGAAGTTATCAAAACAAATGAATGCAAAATATTGAAATCCTCAGATTAGTGAGCTAAAATGGAGTGGTATTGGTCATTTTGAATCTGACAGTCACATGGTTTACTATGCCAGGAATGACCAATTGAAGAGGAATGGCATTGAATTCATCATCAAAAAGAGTACATCAAGCTGTCTTGAAGTACAAGACTGTCTGTGATAGGATAATATCCATACACCTACAAGGAAGACCAGTTAATACAACTAAATTCAAATTTACACATCAACTAAAGCCAGTGATGATGAAATTGAAGAATTCTACTAACTTCTGCAGTCTGCAATTGATCAAACATACAATCAAGATATATTGATAATTACCGGCTATTAGAATGCAAAAATTGGAAACAAAGAGGAAGGATCATTAGTTTTAAAATATGGCCTTGATGATAGAAATGATGCTGGAGATTGCATGATAGAATTTTGCAAGACCAATAACTACTTCATTGCAAATACCTATTTTAAACAATATAAAATATGACTATACACACGGACCTCACCAGATGGAATACACTGAAATCAAGTTGACAACATCAGTGAAAAGATGTGGTAGAAAAGCTCAATACCAACTAAAACAAGGTCAGGAGTAGACTGTAGAGCAGATCATCAGTTGGTCATATGGAAGTTCTGGCTGAAGCTGAAGAAAATAAAAACAAGTCCACAAGAGCCAAAATATGTCCTTGAACATATCCTACCTGAATTTAGAGACCAGAGATCATCTGAAGAACAGATTTGATACAATAGACATAAAGACCAGAAGAACTGTGGGATGACATAGAGTATGAAAGCAAAGGTCATTAAGAAGACATGAAACAAGGAAAAGACCAAAATGGATATCAGAAGAGATTCTGACTTGCTCTGCAGCACAGAGATGCTAAAGCAAATGGAAGAAATGAGGAGGTAAAACAGCTGAACAGAAAGTTTCAAAGGTCAGTTTGGGAAGACAAAATCAAATATTGTAATGAAATGTACAAAGACATGGAATTAGAAAATCAAAAGGGAAGAACATGTCTGGTGCTCTTCATCATGAACCAAGATAGGCAGATTAGACAGCAGGCCAGCAGGTCTGGCAGGCAGGCAGTCTGGCAGGGAAGAAGGCGGCTGCTGATGACTCCTAGGATCAGCAGGTAATAGAGCAGACCACTGGCTCATGTGGGAGGAGAAGCCAAATGCAAAATCCAGACCTAGCAGGAAACAAACCTTACATGAGTGTCCAAAATACTGAAAGAAGGCTATGCCACCGATGAAGCTTCCCTTCAATTGATAGACATCTCATAGCAGACCTCATCATAAAGATTTTGAGATCAGCGAGTGAGAGGCCTCCAACTCTTTTCTTCTTAAGCAATGCTTTACTAATCTGAGATCTCTTGCTTTTCCATATAAAGTTCATGATCATTTTTCCACCTCTTTAAAGAATGATGTTGGAATCTGGATTGGGATTGTGTTATATCTATAGATCGTTTTACATAGTATTGACATTTTCACAATTCTTAATCTTCCTATCCATGCGCACAGTATATTCTTCCATTTATGTACATTTCTTTTGGTTTCTATTAGTAGAGTTTTATAGCTTTGTTTATATAGGTCTTTTGTTTCTCTTTTTAGATTTATTGATACATATTTCATCTTTTGGATTGCGATTATAAATGGTATTGTTTTCCTAATTTCCTTTTCAGAGCTGTCTGAGGAATCCAGCAGGCTTTTGGATATTGATCTTGTACCCTGGTACTTTTCTGAATTGTTCAATGAATTCCAATTAATTTTCTTGGAAGTATGATGTTCTTCTCCAGGGACTACTCTCTCCTAATAACATGTCCAAAATACATAAGATAATTTCTTGTCATTCTCACTTCCAAGGACCATTCGGACTTTACTTTTTCCAAGACAGATTTGTTTTTTTCTTCTGCAAGTTCATGGCACTTTCAATGTTCTTTGCCAACACCACAATTCAAATGTATCCATTCTTCTCTGATTTTTCTTAATCATCATCCAACTTTCACATTCATATGAAACAAATGAAAATACCATATCTTTAATCAAGGGCACCATAGTCCACAAAATAAGGTCTTTGAGTAGATTTGCCAATATGATCCTTCATTTGATTTCTTGACTGCATCTTCCATTAGCACTGATTGTGGATCCAATCAAAATTAAAATCTTGAGGATTTCTGTCCTTTGGTCATTTGTTTAATTTTTTCCCCTTCTCTCTCTCTCTCTTTTTTATAACTGCCTTACTTGTCATCAACGTTAGCATGTGTCTAATTCAAGCTAATAATGACCCTATGTATAACAGAATGAAGCAGGGCCCTACCCTGCACCATCCTCACAGTTGTTACCTTTGAGCCCATTTCTGCTGCCATCATGTCAGTCCATCTCATTGAGGGTCATCCAGCTTTCAGGAGCACCATAGTCCTCAAAGTAATGTCTTTGAGCCAGTTTGCCAATACAATACTTGGCTTGATTTCTTGACTGATGCTTTTGTTCCATTCACTGTAGCTACTCTGCACTTTAAGAGCACATTTTAGTCTCTTCAGACACTCACTTTGGTCTTTTCTTTCTTTATGCATGATCATCTTGATGTCATTAGACAATTTTATCAGTCTTCAGTTGTTAGCATTCAGTGTGTTGAATATGTTCTTGAGACAGTCTCTCAATTCAGTTGGAATATACTCAAGGTCTATTCTGGCTCTTGTGGATTTGTTTTGATTTTCTTCAACTTCAACCTGAACTTACATATAAATAAAGTCTGTTACACGGTTGGCTCTTGGTCTTGTTTTGGCTGATGATATTGAGCTTCTCCATTATTGCTTCCCATAAAATGTAGTCAATTTGATTCCTGTATATTCTACCTGACAAGGTCCATGTGTATGTTGTTGCTATTAAGTGCTGTTGAATAGACTCTGAATCATAGCAACCCTGTATAGGGTTTCTGAGGAGCAGCTGGTGGGTTTAGTCTAGTGTTGATCCTACAGTGCCTCACAAGGAATTGTTGAAAAAAGATACTTGAAACAAATGAGTCATTCATCTTACAAAATCCTATTATGTGATCTCTAGCATTATTTCTGTCAGAAAGGCCATATTTTCCAAATACCAATCCCTCTTCAGATACAGCTATTACTTGTTTGTTAGTGGAGGTTTGCACAGGACTGTTATGCTGAACAGGCTGAAGCAGAACTCCCAAACTAAGGTGGACTAAGAAGGAAGATGTACTTCTGAAAACCAGCCTGTATAAACCCGATCAATGGCAACATCCTGATGATCATGGGAATGGCACAAGATTGAGTGGCCTTTCATTCCACTGCATATGGGGTCACCATGAATTAGCCCTGACCCAAGGAAAGCCAATAACAACCCTCAGGCAACTGCATCTTTCTTTTTATCTATTCTGAAAATTTGGTCACAAGAGCCAAGTGATATGGATTTCTCTAATTTTTTTTTTTAGTTAACCAGCTTTAATTAAAGCAACTTAAAATGCTTTTGTGAAGTCCATACTGGTCACTCTGTTGTGCTTAAGTTTTTTCTTCTTCATCTCATTTAATTTCCTGTTAATAGTGTAATATTAGTACCATGTTGTTGTTATTGAGTGCTGTGGAGTTGGTTCTGACTCATGGTGACTCTGGTTAGGTTTCCTAGAAGCAGCTAGTAAGTTTGAACCCTTGATCTTGTGGTTCAAACTGATCTTATGGTCCAGTGTTTTATCCAACAATGCCAGACCAGGACTCCCCATTCATATCATATAGCATGCAATTTTATTCTTTGATTGTCAGATTCAGGTCTTTGTTAGATAATACACTATTCACAATAGTTTCTAATTTCGGGGGAGGTGTGAACAAGGCAACATGGATGACAGATGACAGTCACTGAGCTCTTACTGGGGGTACAATTCTCTTCTCAGAACTTCTCCAACACATTCTCATCAACTCAGCTATTAAAAAGCTCGTATCATACCACTGTTTTATTTGATGCTTTAGAAATCTGACTCTTTATCTCTTCAACTAAGAAAGAAAATACATTTTGGGACTGGTCAATAGTTCATTGGTTTTTTTTAAAATGCTTGTAGAAATTTTCTGTTAGTAGGAAGATTAGTGTTGTTGTTAATTGCCGTCGAGTCAGTTCCAACCCACAGCGACCCTGTATAGGGTTTCCAAGGAGCACCTGGTGAGCTTGAACTGCTGACTTTGCAGTTAAAATGGCTTTGCAGTTTAGCACATTAACCCACAGCCACACCAGGACTCCAGGAATATTAGTACTTTGTGCAATTCTTAAACTACATAATTTTAAATAGAAAAATAAGTCTGCATAATTTTTCTCCTAAAATAGCAATGCATAGAAGTAAATTTAAATAAGTTATATAACTATTCCCAAGAGTCAAAGATCTGAATGCTGTTACAGATGGAGCAAAGTCAGGTGTAGGAAGTTTGAACCCCATCTGTGATAACATCCCTTCTCTGATGACATGAGATGAAGCAAGCCTTCTGCTGCTCCTTCTTTCATGTTGGTGGTGGTGGTTATGTGCCGTGGAGTTGGTTCCGACTCATAGCAACCCTGTACAGGGTTTCTGAGGCTGTAAATCTTTACGGGAGCAGAAA
>NW_006408562.1:9734749-9745615 GCF_000296735.1 Chrysochloris asiatica | reverse complement strand
TAAAAGCTATGGCTAGAAAATGCCATAATTTTCTAAATTTTACAGGGAATATTTATACAAAAATTCTCAGTTTTGTATATAGGTGCATCATTATGGTTAAAATAAGCTCTTGTAGCAGTGTTCCAATTTGAACACAGTATTTGACCTCACTGGCATTCAAATCTGGATTTACCTAAAATCCTGGTGTGTTTCTTGGGCCTGGGAAGGAGGCATACCTATGAAGTAAGACAACACAAAGCAGAGTGGTGAGGTCCTGGAGAGAGCTGCCATCAAGTCACATGTGACTCATAACAACTTTCATACAATAAAATGAAGTATTGACTGGTCTTGTACCATCCTCATAATTGCCAGAACGTCCAAGTCCAATGTTGTAGCTATTATGCCAATCCATCTCACAAGGGTCTCTTTTGGACTCACCTAATGTCATGTCTAAGGAGCACTGGTAGCCTAGTGGTTAAGAGTTGGGCTGCTAACCTCAAGGTCAGCAGTTCAAAACTACCTGCTGCTCTGTGGGAGAAAGTTAAGGGTTTCTGCTCCCATAAAGATTTACAGCCTCACAAGCCGTATACAGGGTCACTATGAGTCAGAACTGACTCCACGGTACATAACCACCACCACCAATGATATGTCTAAAGCAAGTGCATTGAACTATGTTGTGTGGTATGTTTTTTTAAAGTTTTTATTGTGAATTGAGTGATAGTTTACATGGGAGAATGTTGGTTTTACACTCATCATTTCATTGCAATGATTATAATCCCCTCTGTGCATCATCATTCAACAGTATATGCTCCTATTCCCTCTGTGTTTTGGGGGTGCGTGGAGGGAATATACACAGAAACTCCCAGGAATATATAATCATTTAAACAACCAATGGGCACATACTTCAAGCCTGCCTCCTGGCCACCAGCACATAGCCTTTCTCTTTGCATGAGTCTAGAGTCCTCAGTTGCTCTATTTCTCCATGTCCTCACCTCTGCTTCCATCTCTGGTGTCACTGTTTCTCTGGATAAGGTCCCAAATTCTGCTCATTCTCTTCTCCCTTGATGCTCCTAGAGTCAAACAATGTTGTTTTGATCCATAGAGCTTTTATTCATTGAATTTTGGTAGTAAATCACCAGGCATTTCTTCATATTCTACTATATATAGATAGTATGCTGAAACTTGTCCACCATGGATGACGCTGCTGGTATTTGAAATACTGGGAGCACAGCTTCAAGCATCACTGCACATGCCAGTTAGTACAGTCTGACAAACAGAGAGTGGCGGTGACAAGAGAACAGAGCTCCACAGGTACGGAAGAGAAGCAGTGCACACCACAAAGGTGCCATTGGCACACAGCTTGCTCTTTGACTCAACTTCTTGCCGTTACGTGCTAGAATATCTTAGTAAAAGCATGAAAAGGATGACAAAGTGCATATATATCTGCAAAGCAGTGCTTTAAGAAAGTCTGAACTAGACAGAAAGAGGTTAATCTGTTCCTAGCAGATTAGGCAGAAATCAGCCCTGAAGATGACACAAGCTGGCATCATTGGAATGTGGTCCGGGAAGCTGGAAAGAGAGAGAGTGTCAAGTGATGGATACTTTGGCTGGTGAGGGTTCCAGATTGTGGGCACCGGTGCCATGGTCAGAGCCATGGGAGGACTCAGTGAAAGTTCTTTAGGCACTATTTGCACTAGGGATGAAGTTCCCTGTAGAAATGTGGTAGCGGCCTGCTTTCTTCCAAAGTGTTATTTCTATAAATAGTAATGTTTCACCCCTTAAAGAACATATCTGGAAGTCAATTAAAGATTTCTTTTTTTAATCTCTTGTAAAACACTTTCTATAATCATTATCAAAATGCATTATTACTTTCAGTAATGGAAGAATGTGAATAAAAATACCCCAAGAGGAGATGAATTAGTAATTGATATCTTATTCTCTGCTGATAGCAGACTGCTGTTTTAATCAGTATGTTGTTGGTCCACTCTTCTCAATTCATCCCTGAATTCTAACTTTTCCAGTTTTCAGTACCATCCCTATTCTAGAATTACTCTTCCATTTCTGCATCCAGGTAGGAACTTTCTCAAAGTGAAGGAGTTGTTGACTCGAAAATTCACGCTACTGTAGCCGAAATATTTACAGTTGCATGGAAGTCATTGTAATTTTTTTTGTTTTTTTTTTGGCTCGCAACTCAACCTGAGACATTTTTTAATAAGGGAATATGAAAGCTTGTTGACAGATGGACAAAATGTATTGAAAAGCAAGGAGATTTTGTCAAAAAAAAAATGTGTCTTAGTTTCTAAAAGTTTACTAAAATCAATTCAACTTTTAGAAAAGAGTGTGGGTAATTTTTGACTTGTTCTCATATATTGGCTGGTGTGACTGATTTTTATTACCAAAGAGAATCAGATTGATGTTATATAATGGTGGTAAAGAAGACTATGTCTGGAGTACGGGAGATTCCTTATTCTTAATACTGGCATGCCCTATGGGAAGCACAGTGACTCTGAAAGATGAGCACTGGACTGGGAACCATAAAGTCAGCAGTTCAAACCCACCAGCTGCTCTACAGGAGAAAGATGAGGTTTTCTGCTCCTGCAAAGGTGTACAGCCTTGGAAACCCTATTCAAGGTGACTATGAGTTGGAACCAACTGGACTGCATTTAACAACAACAACAGCCATGCCCTGTGATTAAAGTCAATGGAAAACTATTGTATCTCATTTCCTACAGGAAGTCATTATAATTTATTAACCAATGTATGTATGCCCCTCCTTTATCTTATAGGCTATGCATAACTATTTTCAATATTAGGTAAACAAACACCTGATATTTGAGGGAACACTATGAAGGTTAATGTTGTGTGTTAATTTGACTAGGTTATGTGTGATTCTCAACAACTTAGCAGATGCTATGTACCAGAGTAAGAAGCTCTGGTAGCGTAGTGGTTACAAGTCGGCCTGCCAACCTCAAGGTCAGCAGTTTAAAACTACCAGCTGTTCCGTGGGAGAAAGATGTCGGCACATAACAGCAACAACAACGTACCAGAATACTGGTATAGCACTGTAAGATAAGTACTGGATCACAAAGTCGGATTGAAGTGCTAGTCCAATGGTTCAAACTCACCAGGAATTCCTCAGAAACCCTAGACAGGATCACTGATTCAAAACTGACTCAACAGCACTTAACAACAACGTTTATCATAATTAAGATCTTAGAAGAATTGATACCTTTGAATTATGGTGTGGTAAAAAAAATAGTGAAAGTGCTGTTAGGCAGTTAGATCAGGGAAGAGAGGGTGACCACAGATACATAACAGCAAACATTAGATATACTTCATCCAATCACAAAGTATAAGTAGGAGGAGGATTGGTAAAGGGACTTGCCCCCCTCACCACCCAGATCAGGCATACTCAGAGAGGACAAGACTGACCTGATGTGACCGAGGAGCTAATCATAAAACCATTATAATAAATTAGCATTGCGGTCAGCTCATTAATATAATTATAACAGAGTGAATTATGGGAAAAGAGTGATGTAAGGCTCAGGAAGAAACTACAAACTGGGGACCCTAAATTATGATTGGAAAATGTTGGGGTCAGGAGACAACTATCAGGAGCCATGGAGCCCACCCTTGAGGACAAAAGTATAAAACATGAAATCAAGAACCGGCTCACCTCACTCAACAGTAGTAGCCAGGGCTTACTCTAATAAGAAAGTCTATGCTTTAATGAACCTCCTTGCTTGCTCAAATCTCTGTCTCTTTGGCTTCTTTTGTGTTTGTGCCAAGCCTACACTCCACTGATACTTTGGAGGGATAGTAGGAATGGACCAGGACATATCACTCACACAGAAGCGTTTTTTGTTTTGTTTTGTTTTGGGTTTTCTTTGCCAAAACCCAGGATCTGTCGTACCCCATCTGAAACTTAAGTGCTACTGATAGATTTCTCTGAGTTGGTGTTGCCTTCTTGGGCTCTCCTCTTCCTTTTGGTCTTCTAGTTCTCTTCTTGATCCCATCTCAAGGTAGACAGACTTTATTTATATGAGTCTCCAGGCAGATCCCAGAGTCTGAAGATGTAAAAGGCATTTCCCCCCTCCGATCCAAGCCTTTGGAGGACCCCACAGGAGTGGTGACCTACCAGAGGTGTTGCTGTGCTGGAACAGTGACGTAGGCGCCTCAGGAAGATTGTCTTTGCCAGAACATACTGTAAACATTGAACTCTGCTGGAAGTGTCATATAAGTTCTCCTCCATCAGAGCACTGTTGAGTCCTTCCAAGCAGTCCCAAGAACCAAAGCACTTAAGAGGGAGAGAACACCTAAAGGAATGAATTCTCCTAGGAGTCTCTACCCATAATCACCACATCCCTGGACCCAAAACACAATACTTAGAGACCCTCTGCCTTGAAGACATAGATCTATGCTGCTATTATTTCAGACCATGTTATCTGTTTGCTTGGTCCCTGCCCTCTGTCATTAAGTCTTTGAGTCAACCTTTTGGGGGTCACTATGCAGAAATGGACTAAGTCCAATCACTTTCTGCCCATCCCTCCCTCCTTAGATCTTACTTCCAGCTTGCCCTTTTATGCTTTGGGTGCTGGGGGACTTCATGAGACATTTCTGTTTCTGGTTTTGAAGGGAGGAAAAGTTCAGTGTAACATGCAACAGGGACTGTGCTACTACCTCTTAGACTGATCTCTTGGAAAGTTATGTCCAAATCCTTACAGACACAATTAGGTCCCATGAGGAAATCTTGGCTGAGTGATCTTCTCTGGCCTTAATCCTTTTTCTTTGGAGGCAGGTAAAGTGGGAGTTAGAAAGGTTGTCCTACATCCTGACTTGTGCCTGAAGACAGAGTCTAACCCCAGAATTGGTACCCTAATCATAGGTCACAAGCTTGACAGACTCAAAGAGAGACTGACAGGGCCCACCTCGGAGGTGCTCAGGCTAGAAACCATTGCTGTACAATGGTTTTGGAAAAACCTGAGACTCTAGTGACTCAGTCCGAAGGAGACTTTGGAGGACCCTCTGACCCTCCTTGAACTCAGGTATTCTTGCCAGGTTAAGAGTTCCAAGACAGGGGAAGTTGAGTCTAGGAACTTACTCTGTCTTCTTAGGTGCCAGGGGACAGGCTCTATCCATCCCTGATAACTCTCCTTTGGGATGCCTACTGAAGAATCACAACAGTCTTAATTTTGACTGTCTGAAAAATAGAAGTTAATATTTTTCTGTAATACTGCTTTGCCCCAGCATACTCTGAGGGACCAAAAGCAATGGCCAGTAAGCAGAAGTCTAAATGATAACATCCTTGTACAATTAGACCTAATCTGTAGAAGGAAAGGAAAGTGGTTAGAGGTCCTCTATCACCCTCAGAGAGGACACAAAAAGTTGTATAGAAATAAGTTCCCTAAAAAGGTCACTGATAATGGCAGCTACAATGTGAAGACCATGAGAAGCCCAAATCAAGCCTAGTACACCTCCCAGAGACCACTCATAGTTCTTTAATTTCTTACCTTTGCAAGAGGTCTCAGGGGCCAGCAGGCAGCCTGTCAGTGTCCATGTACCATTCTCTATGGTGGATTTGAAACAGTGCAAGGAGAACTAGGGAACTTTCTAGAAAATTCCACTAAGTTTATTGAAGAATTTGAACAACTGCCCTTGACTTCTGAACTTATGTGGCAAGACATCTTGTTGGTCCTCTCTAGGTGCTGCAAGGTGGGGCACTGCCCAAGCATACAGAGATAATTTCCTTGTTTATCAACAGACATTACCAGGTGGGGACATAGCAGTACCATTGCAGGTTCCCTGTGGAATTACCAACAGGGACAAGCAAGAATAGCTGTGAGCACTGACGTGCTAGTATGTCTTCCATAGAAAATGAGGCAGCTCCAGAATAAACCCGTCAATTTTTCTAAATTAACAGAAGTCATTCCAGGGCCGGATGGAAACCCAGCCCTCTTTAGAGGACTCCTGGTTGAAACTCTCACTGTCTTTTTGTAAAAAAATGCTTTGTATTAATGCTAGCTTAATGTTTCTGAGATTTTCATGTAACTTTAAAACACCTTTTATTTGTATTCGATCTATAGACTAAATAAGGAGCTCTGGTAGCGTTGTTGTTGAGTGCCGTGGAGTCGGTTCTGACTCATAGTGACCCTGTACAGGGTTTCCGAGGCTGTAAATCTTTACAGGAGCAGAAAGCCTCATCTTTCTCCCACGGAACAGCTGGTAGTTTCGAACTGCTGACTTGGCGGTTCACAGCCCGATTCGTAATCATTAAGCTAGCGTAATGGTTATGAATTGGGCTGCTAACCACCAACTGTTCTGCAGAAGAAAGATGAGGCTTTCTGCTCCCGTAAAGATTTACAGCCTCGGAAATCCTATGCAGGGTCACTATGAGTCGGAACCAACTCCAAGGTACTTAACAACAACAACATAGACTAAACAAATTAGGTAGATTATTAGTTTCTCTAGGAGCTCTGGTAGTGTAGTGGTTATGAATCGGGTTGCGAACCTTAAGGTCAGCGGTTCGAAACTACCAGCTGCTCCGCGGGAGAACGATGAGGCTTTCTACTCCCGTAAGGATTTACACCCTCGGAAACCCTATACAGGGTCGCTATGGGTCGGAACTGACTCGATGGCACATAACAACAACAACAAGGGTTACTTGGTGGTGCAAACACTTAACTCACTCAGCTCCTAACGGAAAGGTTGTCAGTTTGCGATCTTGAAAGAAAACCCTAGTGATCTACTTTCAAAATGTTGTTAAGTTCTGTCGAGTCTTTTGACTGAAAACGACCCTGCACAGCAGCTCCAGGGAGCAGCCACCTTGTGGTTTCCAGTGCTAATCCCACAGAGCCACACACACCAGGAGACTCTCACTAGGTATACTAATCTAGACCTCTGTCCATCCAAAGCTGCCGTAATTATAAATATTGCTTTGGTTAACCAATCAACTCCTGATAACCACAGAAAATTACAAAAACTAGCATCAGTCCCCCAAACTCTCCTGTCTCAACTGTTAGAACGAGCCACAACTGTCTACAATTGGTAGAGGGGCCACCAAAAAGTAGCAGCTTCTGGTAGCAGCTTTAGCAACTCAGAACCCAACCACCTCTGCTGATCTGGACAAGTGGATGGGCAACACTTGCTTCAGTTGTGGAAATCTTAAACACCATTGCTGGAAGTTCGAAACCCTGACGAAAAAATGGCCAGTCCCTAAAACACTATGTCTTCAATGTGGTAAGTCTCGGCATTAGAATTGGGCTCGTGACTGTCTGGCAGTCCCTAGGGAAAGCCACGGAAGTCACAAGACCCCAGTGGCCGCTGATAAAACTAAAGGACTGCTGGGGCTCAAGGATGGAAATGGATCCTTCATGCATCATTTAGATCTCTCACGAGAAGCCCTAGCTTATCGTGGACTGGCCAGTAAATTTATTCAATTCCTTTCTGATATTGTTGTTGTTGTTAAGTACCGTGGAGTCGGTTCTGACTCACAGTGACCCTACACAGGGTTTCCGAGGCTGCAAATCTTTACAGGAGCAGAAAGCCACATCTTTCTCCTGTGGAACAGCTGGTAGTTTCGAATTGCTGACCTTGAGGTTAGCAGACTGATTCGTAACCACTATGCTAGCAGAGCTTCTTTCTGATATAGGCTCCACTTTATTAGGTCTTCAAAACCTCTAGTGCTTTTCTCTTCCCTTCATCATGCATGGTTGCTGGCATTGACAGGATTCCTATGAAAAGGAAGGAGTCTAACAAATCACTGGGTATGTGGGAGACTTCCCACTCATGGCAGAAATAAAGGGGCTCAGTTTCAGGGGCATCCATCATGGAAAAGTGAATCATAGAACCTACCTGTTTTTACTAAAGCATCCAGGGACTCTGAGATAAGCATCTTACAAATAATTCTGAAGTCCATAAACTCATTCAGGAGCTATGGATGTTTTCAACAAATGTCATTTACATTGTGGACTTCATTGAACCCAACACCAAAGACTTTCAGTGCAACTTTTCATGCTTTGTTGTTGTTGTTGTTGTTAAGTGCTGTTGAGTCGTTTCTGACCCATAGCAACCCTGTACAGGGTTTCTGAGGCTGTAAATCTTTACGGAAGCAGAAAGCCTCATCTCCCACAGAACTGCTGGTAGTTTCAAACTGCTGACCTGATTTGTAACCACTACGCTACCAGAGCCTTTTTCATGCTTTAGTTACTCTCTTATCTTGTGCAGAGGAAATACTACCAGTTTCCACACAATTCTTCTGTACTGAACTGTGCAAGGAAGGATAACTCCTCATATACATAGAATAACACAGGAAATGGATGCACATCAGGATCAGGTTATGATTCTTGGAATAATTGGACTCAGGGTCTTAACTCTACAAAATCATCCTCACAACACTGGGGTCCTCTGGTGGGTAGTTACCACTAATCAGGGTATACATATCTGAATATTCAGCTATCCCATTTGCTATATAGAAACTCTGGATTGTTGTTGTTGTTGTTGTTGTTGTTAAGTGCTGTTGAGTTGATTCCAACCCATAGTGACCCTGTATAGAGTTTCCAAGGAGCAGCTGGTGAGCTTTAACCACCGACTTTGCAGTCTGACACATTAACCCACAGCACCACACCAGGACTCCAGACATTCTGGATTAGATCCTGATAATTGCAGTAATTGGGGAAATTCCTCTTCCTTGTTTGGAAGTGGAATTATGGTTTCTCTGCCAAGTTAAGAACAACAGAACATGTCTAAATGCAACTCAAGTGTGGGGAAATTGTACCCTAAGATATGTGACCCCTATGTCCATGGACTTTCAAATACTACAAGATCTATGCCCTGCCTCTTCCTCAATTTCTACCTGTACACCTCCCCAAAGAAGAAAAAGGGAAAGTCTCATCTTCCTAGTCATGGGTGTAACCTCGCTAATGGCTGCCAGATCCATCACATACAGAATTATAAACAACCATGTGTTGTTGTTAAGTGCCACTAAGTCAGTTCCGACCCAGACATCCAAAATGTTTAATTGACAGTGAAGGAATTAGGGGAGGAATCTGGGCAATCACTGAGAATGATTTAAAAATATCATTATATTCACTGACTATGGTCATGGACCATCATATAACTCTTAGCTATCTACTAGCCAAAGACGGAGAGGTGTGTGCAGTTGCTACTACAACTTGCTTCACTTACATAAAAGTAACAGGAGTAGTTGAACTCAAAGTACAACACATCATAGTAAAGAACAAATGGCTATAAGAACAGAGAAATGTCCTTACCCAAGGTTTATGGTCACAAATAAAAACTTATCACCGCTACGTAACCTGACTAAGTCCATAACTGGGACCCTTAGCTACTATATTACTTCTGCTTATATTTGGGGCTTGTATATTAAATTTACTAGCCTATTTTGTTACTACAAGAATTGAAGCTTTTCACAGACAAATGTTGCTAACCCAAGGGTATGTTTCAATGGCTGCTGAGCTTATTCCCCTCAAAATACAATAGATCAGGCCAGACAAGCCTTCCGGCAACAGCTTGTGTAACCATTCCTGGGCTTGTCTCTGAGCACTTTGGGCATCACTATCAGCATCTCCAAGGTGCATCTGTCACAACCCTATCTTTCAGGCAAGAGGGACAGCAAACCCTGCCCCTCAACAATGCCCATTTTCAGCAGGAAGCAGCTAAGAATTACTTATAATCCATATTTCTGTAGCATCAGGGTTTTTTTCCTCTCACAGGGGAATGTAAGAACAGAGAAGAGAGTTGGATAACAGATCCATCACAGGAAATAGCAGATGTACTTCATCCAATCAGAAAGCCCAAACAGGAGGGAAATTGGTATCGGTACTTTCCCCAAGTCAGGCATGTACAGAGAAGACACCTGATATGACAGAGGAGATAATCATAATACCATTATCATAAATTAGCATTGTGGTCAGCTCATTAATGTAATTATAACAGAGTGAATTATGGGAAAAGAGTGATGTAAGTACCAGGAAGAAATGACGAATTATGGACTTGAAATTATGATAGGAAAACCTAGCGATCTGGAGACAACTATCAGGAGACCTGGAGCTCACCTTCGAGGATAACAGCATAAAAAGTAAAACTAAGATCTCACTTGGGGCTCTCCTCATTCTTAATGTAGTAGCCCATTCTTACTCCGATAAGAATTCCTATGATTTAATGAACCTCATCACTTGCTCAAACATCTGTCTTTCTGGCTTCTTTTGTGTGTGTGCGAAGCCTACCCCCAAACAATAATTTGGAGGGACAGTAAGACCAAACCAGAACTTGTAACGCACATGGTAACAGTACCATGAACTGCTAGAAGAACAAATGAATCTGTCTTGGAAGAAGGAGAGCCAGAATGCTCCTTAGAAGTGAAGATGATGAGACTCGGTCTCCCATCTAGAAAAGGACATTATACTTGATGTCTTAGTTATCTAGCACTGATATAACACACAGCCCACAGGTGGAAGACTTTAACAAATAAATTTATTCTTTCACAGTTTAGGAAGCTAGAAGTCCAAATTCAGACTGCAGTCTCCAAGGGAGTGTTTTCTGTTTCTGTCAGCTCTAGGGGAAAGTCCTTGTTTCCTTATAGCATCGATAGACCCAGCATTCCTTGGAGATCTCCATGTGTCTTGGCATCAATTCTTCCCTGGATCAAAGATCTTCACAGTGAGAGACCCATGTTCCATAGCATATATTCTACATCTACCTCTTCTTTCTTGATGGTAGTTGTTGTTAGGTGCCATCAAGTCAGTACCAACTCATAGCGACCCTATGCACAACAGAACGAAACACTGCCCAGTCCCGGGCCAACCTCACAATTGTTGCCACACTTGAGCCCATTGATGCTACCACTTTGCCAATCCATCTCAATGGGGG
>NW_006408562.1:9728283-9730814 GCF_000296735.1 Chrysochloris asiatica | reverse complement strand
GAGGAGAATATTGAAAGTGCCATGGGCTGCCAAAAGAACCAATAGATCCATTTTGGAAGAAGTGCAGCCAGAGTGCTCCTTAGAGGACAAAATGGCCAAATTTCGTCTCTCATGTTTCAGACATATTGTCAGGAGGGAGCAGTCGCTGGTGAAGGATATCATGTTTGGCAGGATGGAGGGTCAGAGAAGAGGAAGACCCCCAATGAAATGCATTGGCCAAGTGGCAGTATCGGTGGACTCAAGCGTGGCAACAGTAGTGAGGTTGGCCCAGGATCAGGCAGTGTTTCATTCTGTTGTGCATAAGGTTGCTATGAGTCGGTGCTAACTTGATGGCACCTAACAACAACAACAACAAATGCGGAGTTCTACTTAGAGATCCTGAGAGGGTATGAGTGCAGCTATTTTGAGACCAACTGCCATAACTCTCTTAAATGTGTATTTTCCTTACGTTTCAATTTCCTGTTTCCGCCCATTGTAGTTAAGAGCCGTCGGTGGAGTCGATTACTACCCATAGGGGCCCTGTATAGGGTTTCCAAGGAGCAGCTGGTGAGCTTGAACCACCGACCTTGCATTTCAAACAGCTTTGCAGGCTGGCGCATTAACCCACACTGCCACACCAGCCCCTCTTAAGTTCCACCCCTCCCCAGGCAAGACCTCACAAAAGTCCATTTCTGCCACAGCTAGCCCCTGCTAAGCTCTACCCCCTGGAAAGACCCCTTAAAAGCCCAAAGTCTGTAAAAGAGGATGCCTCCGATGTGGTCAGCAAATGCCTCCCAGGTTTGCTCTCTGTCTCCTTTCTTCATTGACTCTAGAAGATCCAGCATTGACTATCTTTGAGGAGTTCTAATCACCTGTTTTCTTCTGCTTGCTCCCATGTGCCCAAACCGTGCTGTGCTAAAATGCTTAATGATTCCATATTTGTCCTTGGCCTGACATCAGGTTACCCACGGGCTCAGTTTTGCTTGTGGTTAACCTCAGATGAATGATAATTTACAACAGGAAAAGAAAGATTTTTTAAAAACAACAGAAAAACCAAACTATCAAAAGCAGATTTTTAATTCTATCAGAGGTTAGTAGTATGATTTAGAATCTGACTAAAGCTCGCGATTTAGTCAAGTGAAAGTAAATGTAAATATTTATCATCAGATGCTTAGCATAAACTGTAAATGATGCTACAGTTTTAAATTTTAATATAAATAATGCAAAATGGCTAAATTGGTTATAATATATTGATCTTATTAATAAAAACACATTTTGTTTAATGAGTACTTTAATAAACTGTACACGGATTTGCATTATGTTGATAAATATTTAAATGATTTTTTTAAATTGTGAAATTATTGCCAGGGAATCTAGTAAATCACCAAAGCAACATGTTGTTGTCATTGTTAAGTGTTGTCGAGTCAGTTCTGACCCATAGTGACCCTGTATAGGGTTTCCAAGGAGTCGCTGGTGAGCTTGAACCGCTGACTGTGCATTTCAAACTGACTTTGCAGTCCAGTGCATCAGCCCACAGCGCCACCCCAGGACCCTATGTAGATACGATAAAATCTTTTTCCTTCTAGTTGACTTCTGATCATCCAGCCATTGAAGCTAGGTCAAGTGGGTACTATCTGCAAGTATGGATGTTCTTGTGCATCTCGCCTCACTCCACATCAGCTGGACACCTCACTCTCCACTCTAGTCCTCTGTGGCCATGTCACTGCCTCTGGGCCCAGGAGTCCCCAGTCTCGTCATACTGCTGGCCAACTAGGTCTTAGACATTTGAAGATTAGACATTCACACTATAAGAAAATAATAAACTAAGCACATTCTTTATGACCTGTCTGCATTTGTAAGTATCTTCACTTAGTTTGATTAAATTAGTGATAGAAATTCCTAAGCAGCCCAAGATTTAAAACAACAATAAGAAGATGTAGAGCATGAATGGGTGAGATGAATTTCATAGTGACATTTTGCGTTCAGATGTAATATTGCATTTTATGCTCTCCCAACCTTTGATAAAATATATGTAAGTTTTGACTATATGGAGAGGTTAACTAATGTGTTCATATTTCTGAGGCTAGTTGTTGGGAGAGAAGGAAGCTAGTACTAAAATCCAATTATTCGTTACAAATCTGGGGCTCGCTTGTTTTAAATGATTTATTCAGACTGTTGTTTTTAGGTGCCTTCAAGAAGGTTCTGACTCATAGTGACTCTGTGTAAAACAGAATGAAATACTCCCAGGCATTGGGCCATATTCACAGTCATTTCTATGGTCAAGCCCTTTGTTTCAGTCACTTGACAAATCCATCATGTTGAGGGTCTTCCTCTTTTCCACTGACCTTCCACTTTACCAGTGCTGCTCCAGGGACTGGTTCCTCTTGATAACATAACCAAAGTATGTGAGGCATACTCGTCATCCTTGCTAAGGAGAATTCTGACTGGATTTATTCCTAGGTAAATTCGTTTATTTTTTGGACAGTCCATTCAATATTCTTTTTCAACACCATAATTCAAATCCATCATTCTTCTTCAGTCTTTCTTATTCA
>NW_006408562.1:9715973-9727608 GCF_000296735.1 Chrysochloris asiatica | reverse complement strand
GGACCAGTTCTTTTTGACTTGTAACATAACAATAAGACTTAGAGCCATCAGATGCATTTTCATCAATACAATAGAAAACTACTTTTATATTTATGAGAATATCATACATTCTTCTTAAATGTAATTGCAAAAACCATGTGGGAAGAATGTCTGATTTCCCCTGGCTTCACAAGCGGCAAGAGAATCAAACTCAAAATCAGCTCAAGACTGATTCCAATGAAGCAGAGGTCAGACATACCCTCCAACCTTCTTTACCCTATTCTGACACCAAGCATCCCTCACACAGCACTCTCTGCTTCACATATGGGTTCGAGAATCCATTGCAATGACCACACAGAACTCATAACAATCCTTACAGTTATGGGATTTATTAGGAAGTAAACAGGGTACAATCCTGGATCAAATCCAACTCAGGACACAACAGACACTCCTCATTCTTGTCTTCCACCTCTTAGCCATTTGGTCCCTTGGTCTCTGCCCTGCTCCTGCAAGTGTTACAAAGCTCTTTCAGCCAGTCTGTTAATGTCCAAAGGGCAAATTCTGTAAGCAGTCTCCTGTCCATAGGCACTCAGCTGAGCTGTACTCAGTCCATGAGCCCGGAGTCCTCAGATGCTGTGTCTTTCCATGTGACCACTTCGGCATCACTGCTTTTCTAGGTAAGGATATCATGCTTCACTCACGCTCTTCCTTCTTGATGGTCCTGGCATCTTCTGTCTCTGCTTCTGAGATGGCTCCTTTTAAACCTAGCTGGAGGGCAAATCTAACCAATTCCAGGCTTAAAGTCTTGTACGACTTATTTGCATGTTCCCACCCAGTCATTTAGTGGGAATTAAGAAGACTTTGGATAGGAAAACCATACCCATTAAATTCAAGGTACCACAGTAATGTTTGCATTGGAAACCTCATCTCAGGGCTTTGCTCTCATTACTACAAATGCCACCTACCCTGATTCTTTTACAGTAATTCTGATAAGTGAATTCTTTTAATAGCCCATATAAAATGCACTTATATTGAGTCCTGGTGTTGCAGTGCGGGTTAATGTGCTGGACTGTAAAGTTGGTTTAAACTGCAATGTCTGTGATATAAGCTCACCAGCAACTCCTTAGGAAGCCCTATACAGGGTCACTATGAGTTGGAACAATTTGATAGCACGCAACAACAACAGCAACAACAATGCACTTATAGATGGATCGTTCTAGTATATATTGTGTTTCATCACACACTGTCCTCCTTAGTTCTGTTTAACTCCATTTATGACCAAGTTTAAATCTCAGGTACAAAAAAGAAAAGCAAGAATTTAGCTGGCATTTGTGTATCTCAAAGTGATGTGTGCTCAAAACATGAAAGCATTTACTCTGTACCAGCAACCCTATACTAGGTCACCATGGGTCAGAACCGACACTGCATACAACCATCACCACTACCGAGCATCCTGAGATGAAATATAATTAACGTAATTTAGCAGAATGAGTAAACTGAAGTTGAATAGGACAAGACAGTTTTCTCCAAAGGATGTATGTAGCTTTTACATAGAGGCAGCTCAATTTCCATTCCTCTGTTGAGTGTAGCAGGGGAGTGGATATCTAATTGTCTCTGTGCAGAAGTCACATGGTCTAGGGCAAAATGCCTGTTGCACTCAAAAGGTTCTCTTCTGGGATAAGTGTGGTTTGTGAACCCAAAAGTTTGCAAATCCACCACCAGCTGCTCTCCAGAAGAAAGACGTGGTAGTCTTCTTCTGAAAAAGCTGTCAAAATGAAAAGTCAAAATGGACTCACTGGCAGTGGGTCTGGTTTGAGGTTTATTACACTCATGTCCATATCCCTGCTACCTGTTCTAAATGGCTGATTACCAGGCAGTGTAGTGGATCCATAATATCTGTGGCAAACTAGAGCCCTGAAACTGCTGTGCTGAATTTATATCACAAATTGGAGACAATGACATAATTATGAATGCTTGAGAAGGACAACAGTGACAGGTTTGGTTGGAATAGGTGCGAGTCACATATCCAGACCTTCAGTTCACACCCACAGAAGGGCAGAGAAAACCCCAAACACTGATCATTCCAGACAGACATTTTGTGCCAAAATTTTAATCAAGTCTATTTCTCACCAATTTTCTTTTTATACTTTTATGCTCATCTGAATTTTTAAACTGTAATTGCAAAATTGCCTGGAGAATTCAGAAGCAAAGCAGAATTTCAGTAGCAACCTCTGTGATGTAATGGCATATGTAAAGATGCCTCAAATAGAGTAGACATTTATGAATGTGCACCAAAGCTCTTCACAAGCTTAGATGTGCTGGTTTAATTTTTTAGAACATTATTATGATTCATAAATACCATCACAAACCATAATAATACAGAATCATGACTTAGCACAAGATGAAAAATACCATGTAACATATACCTAGATAAAGAAATAGGATATTTTTAGCTAGAAAATATTTTCCCAATCTCTACTCCTCCCACACTGATTTACTATGCTGACTTCTAAAATTTTATATTGGTTTTTGCTTGTTTTTGTGTAAATGCGTAAATGGTGGTGGTGGTTATGTGCTGTGGGGTCAGTTCTGACTCACAGTGACCCTGTATAGTGCTTCCAAGGCTGTAAATCTTTATGGGAGCAGAAAGCCTCATCTTTCTCCTGCGGAACTGCTGGTAATTTCCAACTGCTGACCATGAGATTAGCAGCCCGACTCGTAACTACTACCACATAACTTGTAACCACTACACTGACATCACACAAAATATCTCCTTTTGTCTCTGGCATTTGTTTAGAAGATTTTTGCAAGTTGTTACATGGTGCTTCCACTGGCTGATTTTTATTGTTATATGATGTTGATTTTAGAAATATCATAATTTATCTGTGCAATGTTTATTTGATGGATGTTTGAGTTGTCTCCAGTTTGGGTCTGTTAGGAATAACACTCCTATGAATATACAGGTGTGTGTGTCAATTACATCTGGTATGAAAGTACTACATCATAGAGTATTTGAATACCCAGTTTTAGTGGCTAACATCAAATAGCCTTCCAAAGCAACTATGTTCATTTCCATTAATAACCAAGAGTTCCAATTGTTCTATATCTTTGCCAATGATTGGAATTGTCAGTCTTCTTAATTGAAGCCATTCTCATGTAAATAAAATGGTCTCTTGTTGCTAAGTGCCTTCCAGTTGGAGTTGGTTCTGACTCATAGTGATCCTGTAGAGGGTTTCCAAGAAGCTACTGGTGGGTTTTGAATGGCAGATGTTGAGGTTACTAGTCCAGTATGTATCCTAAAGCAGCACACCAGAACCCCCTCTACTGTGATTTACTGTGCATCTGCTTGGTGGCTAGTGAAACAAAGGATGTTGTCCTATCTTTACTGCCCATTAAGGCACTCTTTGGTCAAGCACCTATTTGTTTGTTGCCAATTTTTTATGTTGGTTTTAAGACTTAATTTTATATTTTGAGTATGAACTTTTGAGTGACTATAAGTGTTTCCCAGTTTTTGGCTGTTGATAAAGAGCAGTTCTAAATTTAAATATAGCCAATTTATGAGTCTTTTTCTTGATGCTTTATGTGTCCTTTTGAGAATTATTTTTCTACCTCAACAGATTTTGTGCTCTACTTTTCACATTCAGCTGCACAATTCAACTGGAATAGATATTTGTGAATTCTGTGAAGTTAAGGGCAATGTTAATTCTTTTAATGTTAATATCCAAATGATAAGATGGTGGTGGTGGTGATGTGCCATGGAGTCATAGCGACCCTGCCTAGGGTTTCTGAGGCTGTCAATCTTTATGGGAGCAGAAAGCCTCATCTTTCTCCCACGGAAGGGTTGGTAGTTTTGAACGCTGACCTTGAGACTAGCTGTCTAATTCATAACCACTACACTACCAGAGCTCCTTAATGGTATGTGCTATAACCCAAATAAAGAATAAAATTGCCACCATTTCTCCAATGCCCTGCATTACCCCCTTTGGAATATGCAGATAATGTATATCTCTGGTCTCACTGGTCTGTTTGTCCTTATGTAAATGTCCCACTAGCTAAGTTACTGTACCTTTACTATGGCTCTTGACATCTAGTGTGGCAAGTCCTCTTCCATGATTATCTTTGCTTATTTCAACCCTTTGCATTCATATGAATTTTAGAAACAGCTTGCCAAATTCCCATTTTTTAACACCTACTGAAATTTCTATGAAGAATTCTGAGATTCTATGATATTATTGTTGCTAAGTGCTATCAAGTCAGTTCTGACTCATAGTGATACTATATAGGGTTTTGGAGGAGCAGCTGGTGGATTTGAACTGCCAACTTTGTGGTTCACAGTCCAGTGTTGATCCACAGCATCACACCAGAAGTCCATTCTATCAATTATTTTGTTGTTGTTAAGTGCCATTGAGTCAATTCTGACTCATAGCCACCCTTTATAGTGTTTCCAAGGAGCTGTTGGTGAGCCTGAACCACCAACCTTGCAGTTCAAACAACTTAGCAGTGTGACGGCATTAGCCCACAGCACCACACCAGGACTCCTCTATCAATTACTGTGGTGGTAGAAAAATGACATTTTGAGTCTTTCATTTGTTTACGTCTTTATTGTGTTGCACTTAGGTACTTTCATATCAGCTCTGATTCAAAGAGAAGAGAAAACAGTCCCCAGTACTTTGCCATTCTCCTAATTGTTGCTATGTTTTCCAGTACTGCTGTAGTCACTGCAGTAACGCATCTCATGGAGGAGGTCCCTTTGTACTGACCCTCTACTTTAACAAACACTATCTCCTTCTTCAGCAATTACTCCTTCTCAATGATGTAACCAACACAAAGTTTCACCACCCTTGCCTCTAAGGAGTATTATGGTTATATTTCCTCCAAAATGGATTTGGTCATCTTTTGGTAATACTGGTTACTACAAAATGTTCTGAATTTTCTTTGGTATTAGGTTATGAGTTGGGCTGCTAATTAAAGGTCAGCAGTTTGAAACTACCAGGCAAAAGATGATACTTTTTGCTTCCATAAAGATTTATAGCCTTGGAAACCCTATACGGAGTCCTGGTGTGGGACTACGGGTTAATGCGCTGGACTGCAAAGTTGGTTTGAACCTCAAGGTTGCGGGTTCAAGTTCACCAGATACACCTCAGAAACCCTCCATAGGGTTACTATGGGTCAGAACCAACTCAATGGTACTTCACAACAATAGCCAGTTTTACATGCACATGTGGCAACTGAAAACACCATGTGTTGGGTCAGACACAGCTTAGCCATCAAATCACTGCTTTTCTTTTTAAAATTCTAAAGAGGCCGTTACTTAGATTTGCCTAATGCAATGTCATTACATTTCTTGACTGCTGCTGATCTAAGTAGAATGGAATCCTTGACAACTTCAGTTTATCCATGGATTCATTTGTAAGGATTTTCATTATCATCACATTCAGGTATAACCATACTGAAAGCTGTAGTCTTTATTTTCTTCAGTAAGCACTTCAAGTTTTCATTTTGACAAGCAACCATCTGTCATTGGCATATCACAGATTATTAATAAGTCTTTTTCCAATTCTGATAGTGCATTCTTCTTCATAAAGACTAATATCTTGTATTATTTGATCAGTTTATATGTTGAATAAGCAAAGTGAAAGGATATAATTCTACCTCACACCTTTATCCATTTTTAAGCCATGCAGTATTCCTTGTCCTATTCAGATAACTTCCTCTGTATCTATGTGCATATTCTGTATAAGAATGACTAAGTGTTCTGGAATTCTTGCTCATAATTGTTGTTGTTGTTGTTAAGTGCTGTTGAGTTGGTTCCGGAGTAGAAAGCCTCATCTTTCTCTCACAGAGCGGCTGGTAGTTTCGAACTGCTGACCTTGCGGTTCGCAGCCCGATTCGTAACCACTACGCTACCAGAGCTCTTGCTCATAATTGTTGTTGTTAGGTGCCATCGAATCGGTACTGACTCAGCAGCTTTATGCACAACAGAACAAAACACTACCTGGTCCTGGGCCAACCTCACAGTTGTTGCCACACCTGAGCTTATTGCGTCTGCCAATGTGCTAATCCATCTTGTTGCGGGGGGTGGGGGTGGGGTTCCTCTTTTTTCTCCAACCCTCCATTTTACCAAATATTACATCCTTCTCCAGGGACTGGTCCATCCTCATAATATGTCTGAAGTATGAGAGACAAAATCTGGCCATCCAGGCTTCCAAGATGCACTCTGGCTTTACTTCTTCCAAAACAGAGCTATTTTTGTTTTGGCATCCGTGGTATTTTCAATATTCTCTTCCAACACCATAACTCAAATGCATCAATTCTTGCATGCTCATTCTTATTCATTGTTCAACTTTCACATGCATATGAGGTTACTGAAAATACCGTGCTTTGGATCAGGCACACCTTATCCTCAAACTGACGTCTTTGCTCTTCAACACTTTAAAGAGATATTGTGAAGCAGATATGCTTAATGCAATACATCATTTGATTTCTTCATGGCTGCTTGCATTAGTGTTGAAAGTTGATCTGAACAAAATGAAGTCTTTGACAACTTAAATCTTTTCTCTATTTATATGGATGTTGATTATTGGTCCAGTGGTGAAGATTTTTGTTTTCTTTCCCTTGAGATGCAACCCATACCAAAGGCTTTGATTTTTATCAGTAAGTAGTTCAAGTCCTCTTTGCTTTCAGCAAGCAAGGTTGTATCCTTGGCTTATTGCAGGTTGTTAATGACTCTTCTTCAATCTTGATGTCATGTTTTTCTTCATATAATTCAGCTTCACAAAGTATTTGCTCAGCATACAGATTGAATAAGTAAAGTGAATGAATATAAGCCTGGCTCACTCCTTTCCCAATTTTAAACCATTCAGTGCTCCCTTTTTCTGTTCGAACAACTACCTCTTGGTCTGTGTACAGGTTCCTCATGAGCACAGTGAAGTATTCTGGAATATTCATTCTTCACAATGTTGTTGACCGTATCTTTTTGGTACAGTGACTGTATTTTTTTTTTTTTTCATCTTCTTTTGATGCTTTCTGAATCACTCAATATTTTGCCTATAGAATAATTCAAAATTACAAGTTCGATTTTTTTTTTTTTTTTCAGTTTCCTCAGTTTGAGAAATGCTGAACATGTTCTTTCCTTTTGGTTTTCTAACTCCAGGTCTTTGCACATTTCATTATAATATTTGACTTTGTCTTCTTGAGCTGACCTTTAAAATTTTCTGTTCAGCTCTTGTACCTCCTCACTTCTCCCCTTTTCTTTAGCATCTCTACACTGGAGAGCAAATTTCCGAGTCTCTTCTAGCATCCATTTTGGTTTTTTTCCTTCTTTCTTGCCTTCTTAATGACCTTCTGCTTTCTTCCTCTGCGATGTTCTTGATATCATCCCACAACTCTTCTGAGCTTCAGCCTTTAGTGTCTCATGCATTAAATCTGTGCTTCAGATGTGAGGTATTCAAGGTCATATTTTGGCTTTTGTGGACTTGTTTTAATTTCCTTTAGCTTCAGTCTGAATTTGCACACAAGCAATTGATGGTCTGTCCCACAGTCTACCCCTCACCTTGTTTTGGCTGATGATATACAGCTTTTCTATTATCACTTTCCAAAGATGTAGTCAATTTGATTTCCATATAGTCCATTTTATGAAGTCCATATGTGCAGTCATTTTTTATGTTGTTTAAGATAGGTATTTTCAATGAAGAAGTCATTGGTCTTTCAAAATTCTATCATGCAATCTCTAGCATCATTTCTATCACCAAGGCCATATTTTCCAGCTATTGATCCTTCCTCTTTGTCTCCAAACTTTGCATTTCAATTGCCAGTAATTATCAATACACGTCAATTGCATGTTTGATTAATTTCAGACTGAAGAAGTTGGTAGAATTTTTCAATTTTATCATCACTGGCTTTAGTGGGTGATGCATAAATTTGAATAATAGTCATAATAATTGGTCTTCCTTGTAGGCATATGAATATTATCCTATCATAGACAGTTTTGTACTTCAAGACAGAGCTTGATATGTTCTTTTTGATGATGAATGCGACACCATTCCTCTATTATTTGTCATTCTTGATATGTTTGCCAGATTCTACAAGACTAATACCAGTCCTTTTCAGCTCACTAATGCCTAGGATATCGGTGTTTATGCATTCCATTCCATTTTCGACAATTTCCAATTTTCCTAGATTCATATTTCATAGACTCAATGTTCAGAATATTAATGGATGTTTACAGCTGTTTCTCTTCAGTGTTAGTTCTGTTCCATCGGTAAATATGGGTCCTGAGGGCTTTATTCCATTTGTGTCATCATGGTCAACTCCTTTGAGGAGGCAGCTCTGTCTCAGTTGTATTTTGAGTGCCTTACAACCTGAGCGTATCATCTTCTGGCACTCTATATGACAGTATTCTGGTGTTCTGCTTCATGTTTCAATATTGAATATTCTTATGATGACAGTGTCCCACTGGTATTCATAAGGTTCTCATTGACTAAATATTTTCCTTTTCCTTAATCTGTCTTTGTCTGGAAGCTCAGCTGAAACCTCTCCACCATGGATGACCCTGCTGGTATTTCATGTGTCCGTGGCATAGCTTCCAGGTTCACAGCAACACACAAGCCACCACAGTATGACAAACTGACAGTTGAATGATGTTCTCCATTATGATAAGGTTGTGTTCTTCATTATTATATCCATAATTAGCTGTATCTACACAGTTGAATGTCTTTGTGTAGTCAATAAACACAGGCAAACATCTTCCTGGTATTCTCAGCTTTTAGTCAAAGTCCATCTTGATGATGAATGTGATGCCATTGTCTTCAATTTGTCATTCCTGGCATAATAAACCCTAAGACTGTGGGAGTTAAAGTGGCCAATACTAGTCTAAACCAGATTAAGAGAAGGATGTGGAACAAGGATATCATTGTTTACATCAGTTGGACCTTGGCCGAAAGCACAGAATAATAGAAAGATGCTGTTGAGTCAGTTTCAACTCATAACAATTGTTTGTACAACAGAGTGAAACACTGCCCCCTGTTCTGCTTGTGTCAATCCAATTCATTGGGGCTCCTACTCTTTTTTGTTGACCTTCCCCTTTATCAAGCATAATGTCCTTTTCCAGGACTGGTCCTCCTGATAATATGTCTGAAGTATGAGAGATGAAGTCTGGCCAGCCTAAGGAGCATTCTGGTTGTACTTCTACCAATACAAATTTGTTTGTTTTTGTTTTTCTGGCAGTCCATGGTACTTTTAATATTCTTCTCCGACACCACAACTCAAATTCATAAATTTTTCTATACCCTTCGTTATTCACTGTCTAACCTTCACATACATATGAGGCTATTGAAAATATCATGGCTTGGGGCAGATGCAACTTACTCCTGAAGCTGAATGACTGACTAGGTAAAAGGATACAACCCTGGCACAAACTTGTGCTTTATTGACTATGCAAAGGCATTTGATTGTGTGGATCATACCACCAAGAAGAATGTATATTGAACAATTGTGTTCCATGAACAATTGTGTTCATGATGAATTTATACATAGACCAAGAGGCAGTCATTCAAACATAACAAAGGGATAGTGAATGTTTTTTAATCAGGAAAGTTGTTTACCAGGGTTGTAACCTTTCACCATACTTATTCAATCTGTATTCTGAGCAAATAATGTGAGAATTTGTATTTTATGAATAAGAATGTGACATCGGGATTGGAAATGACTGTTCATGATTGAAAAATCTAGCAACTGCCGTATGCAGATGACCTTGCTTGCTGAAATCGAGGAGGACTTCAAAAACTTCAGTTTCCCTGGATCCAAAGGAATACTCCAGAAAAGCGAAAATAGTGAAGCATCATCTCTTATAATTTGTACATAATTTCAAGAGGGACTATCTCTGGAGGATAATATCATGCTTGGATAAGTGGCAGGTCAGTGAAAATGAAAGACTCCCAACAAGTTGGATTGACACATGGCAGTCACAGTGGGTTCAAACATAGTAATTGTGAGGATAGTGCAGGACAAGGCAGTATTTCGTTCATACAGTGCATGAGGTCAATATGAATCCCAACCAACTTGATGGTATCTAACAACAAGATGTGTGTGTGTTAAGGAGTCCTGTTGGTGCAGTGACTTTAGAAGTGGACTGCTAATCACATGGTCACAGTTCCAACACACCAGCCATTTGGGAGAGAAAGATGAAGCAGTTTTCTTCTATAAAGATTTATAGCCTCAGAGAATACTAGGACTAACTTCGTGCCATATAAATTTGAAAGTTTAGATGAAATGGAGAAATACAGTACAATATAAATTTATTTTAAGGAGCTCTGATCACATAGTGGTTATGAGTCGGGCTGTTAACCTCAAGGTCAGCAATTTGAAACTACCAGCTGTTCCGTGGGAGAAAGATGAGGCTTTCTGTTCCTGTAAATATTGTCAGCCATGGAAACCCTATGCAGGGTCACTATGAGTTGGAGCCGACTCCACCGCACATCAGCACCATAAATGTATTTTAAAAGAATAGAAAGCTTAAGAGTACTATATATAATTCAAGCATATTCATCTGTCTCTTTTCCTCAGGAAAACAAATGAACAACAAAGTGAACAAAAAGGTCAACACAAAATAGACAAAAAACCCCTACACAAGTCTAGACAGATTTACATATAAACTCCACCAAATTTTTAATAGCTAGGTATTCCAAATAATGTGCAAACTCTTGGAGAGATTTAAAGAAAGGAATATCTCTCAAATAATTTTATGAGGTTAGTATAATCTTGATACCAAAATCAGCAAAAGCAATGAGTCCGAAAAGTACAAGTCACTTTTATTCATTAACAAATCTCAAACAAAATATAAGCAAAACATATCTAACAATACATGAATAATGCATCAAGCATGGCTGAATTGAGAATACTTGAATAATACAATTTTTTTTCAATAGTTAAAGGGAAAAAACAGCTAATGGAATTATCTTAATAGGTGCAGGAAAAACAAAACAAAACTATAACTCCATTAGTAGCACTATGAATACATTTGAGTTATTAGACTAGAGAAAAGACAACCCAACAGTAAAGGAGGCAAAATAGATGGAAAGGCACTTCATATGAAACAGGTGTGGTTAAAATATGTATAAAAATAAACTCGTTAGTAATTAGGGAAATGTGAATTAAGTCCAATAAGAAATATAAAATTGTATGCTTATTAGCTTACTAAAATCAAATTGACAGAGTCATGGATTATGACAGTGGACATGTTTGTAAACATATACACATAAATATATGTTGTTGTTAGGTGCCATCCAGTTAGTACCAAGTCACAGCAACCCTATACATAACAGAATGAGACACTGCAGAGTCCTGTACCAACATCACAATCGTTGCTACACTTGAGCCCATTGCTGCTGCCATTGTGCCAATCTATCTCATTGAGTGTCTTCTTTTTTGCTGTCGCTCCACTTTACCAAGTATCATCACTTGGCAAAGTCACTCCTGATAATATGAATGAAGTATGAGAGATGAAGTCTGATCACCCTGGCTTCCAAGGAACATTTCGGCTGTATTTTTTTTTTTTAAATAAATGTTTTATTGTGAATTGTGTGATAGTTTACATGGGAGAACATTAGTTTTATGTTCATTCTATCACACATTGTTTCATTGCCATAGTTATCATCCC
>NW_006408562.1:9714543-9715573 GCF_000296735.1 Chrysochloris asiatica | reverse complement strand
CATCAGCCCTTCCTGGACAGGCTGGATACTATTCACTGGAGACTCTACCTTCCTCCACACCCTTTGGATCTAGGTTCCCTCTTAAAAGCTTGTAAGCCAGTCACTTCTTACCTTTGTATCCCTCCCCCCATTTTGGGTAGCCAATGTCCAAGTTGCCCATCCCTGTCTACTCTTTGTGTGGAGGGAGTGGGAATAATTCTTGCAGCAAGGATTTGGTTCCTCTTTTGAGCTACTGCATTTATAGGTGTAGGTCAAGTTTATCAAATTGGATCAGATGATGCTTTTTTTCCTCTTCTTTCTTCTTCGGGTTGAGATCTGATCATCCAGTCATTAAATCCAGGTCAAGTGGGTATCATCTGCAAGTGTGGGTGTTCTTGCCTCTGTCTGCCCTCTTCTTATCAGCTGGATGCTTCACTCTCCACTCTAGTTCTCTGTGGCTTTGTCATTGACTCTGAGCCCATGAGTCCCCAGGTCTTGCCACACTGCTGGCCGACCAGGTCTCCTGGGTTCACAGGAGTCTGCTGAATGATGTAGGACTTAGCTAGCCGCTTCACTGATGTTCTTCCCTCACTTCCCCTTATGGGTGACGTGTGTGGTCACCAATCAGAGCATGTATACCCATTGTGTCTTAGTCTTGGAAGAAGACTTGCACTGAGAGGACCCTACCACTTGCCTTGATGTCTCCTGGGCAAGCAACTTGCTTGTTCTTATAGTAACAGTCGGACTGCCCTTATTGTTTTGCATTTTTCCTGTAGGTCTTTCTTTCAAGAAGTATCTTCTGGTTTTCTAGCTGCTCCAGGCTGGTCTGTTCGTCCTTTCAAGTGGAAAATTTCCTGTCTCTGAAGATCTGAGTGTGGTTCAGGCTTCCACCTATAGGCTTATGTAATGCAGAGGCTCCTCAGGAAACCTCCTTCACTGGACACATTGTAGCCCCATTTTAGGTATCCCAATCAGTTATAAGCAGAAGATGGACTTACAAGCTTTCTATGGTGATATTTCTGGCTATTCCTTTCTCTCCCCCTCCAGTGTC
>NW_006408562.1:9713067-9713968 GCF_000296735.1 Chrysochloris asiatica | reverse complement strand
TGTGTGTATGTACCACAACTTGTTTATCCATTCTTCAGTTGATGGGCACTTTGGCTGTCTCCATCTTTTTGCTATTGTAAATAGTGCAGCTATGAACATTGGTGTGCATATATTTTCCTGTGTTGTGACTTGGCTGTATTTCTTCCAACACAGATTTGTTTGCTCTTTTGGCAGCCCACAGTAAGTAATAAGGTCTTTATTATTCACTGTCCAACTATCACATGCATATAAGGCTGTTGAAAATACCATAACTTGGGTCAGGCACTCCATGGTACTTTCAGTATTCTCTTCCAATGTCATAACTCAAATGCACCAATTATTCTATGGTCTACCTTAGTCACTGTCCAACTTCCGCATGCATATGAGGTTATTGAAAATATCATGACTTTGTTCAGGTGCACCTTAGTCCTCAAACTGACATGTTTGCTCTTGAAAACTTTAAAGAGGTCTTGTATAGCAGATGTGCAATACATTGTTTGATTTCTTTTGACTGCTGTTTCCATGAGTGTTGATGGTTGATCTGAGCAAAATGAAGTTGACCATTTCAATCTTTTCTCTATTTATCTTGATGCTATTTATTGGTCCAGTGGTGAGGATTTTTGATTGTTTACACTCAGGTGTAGCCCATCCATACCAAAGGCCATGTTCTTTGATCTTCTTCAGTAAGTATTTTAAGTTCTCTTGGCTTTTAGCAAGCAAGGTTGTTTTATCTGTATAATGCAGGTTGTTAATGAGTCTTCATCCAATCCTGATGCCACGTTTTTCTTTTTATAGTCCAGTTTCACAAATTATTTGCTCAGCATATAGATTGAATAAGTATGATGGCACACACCTTTCTTAATTTGAAACCATTTGGTGTTCCCTTGTGCTGTTCGAACAACTGCCTCTTGGCCTATGTACA
>NW_006408562.1:9697735-9698921 GCF_000296735.1 Chrysochloris asiatica | reverse complement strand
GAGTTTTACTTCCTCTTTGCCAATTTGGATACCTTTAATTTCCCTGTCTAGCTCTTGCTAAGACTTCCAGCAGAATATTGAATAGGAGTGGTGACAAAGGACATCCTTGTCTGGTTCCTGTTCACAGAGGGAAGACTTTCAGTTTCTCTCCATTGAGAGTACTGTAGGCTGTTGGTTTTGTATATATGCTCTTTATTATGTTAAGGAATTTCCCTTCAATTCCTATTTTGTTGAGTGTTTTTTATCAGCAATGGATGTTGGATTTTGTAAGACACATATTTTTAAAGCATTGGAGCTTGAGTGTTGGCATACAAAAGGTTTTTGAGGATAGATGTACAGGTTAATATGTTCAATATCTGGGGTTGGTTGGTTGAGATCTGTTAATTTTATTTTAAAATTATGCTACATTTAAATTTGCATCATTTATTTTGTCAAATCTAATATTGTAAAACTTGAATGAAAAATACAGAATAGGCACATTCTGTTAAGTACGTTCGAGTCAACTCCAACCCATAGCGAGACCCTGCTCCAAGGAGCAGCTGATGAGCTTGAACCACCAACCTTGCAGTTCAAACAGCTTTGCAGTCTGGCATATTAACCCAAGGCACCACACCAGGATGTTGCTGTTAAGTGCTATATATTTCCATATAGCCATTGGATTGAAAGAAAAATACAAACATACTGAAGAAGAGAGAAATGAAAGCCCTAAAGAATCAAATGGAGCTTCCAGAGATGAAAAACGCCATGCCTAAATTGGCAAATACACTGGATAGGATTCATAGCATTATAAAAAGAGAAGGTCACTGAATTAGAAGATATAGAAAAAGAAAATATCCAAAATGAAGCATGTTGTTGTTAAGTGCCTTTGGTTCGGTTCCGATTCATAGCAATTCTTTGGATAGGGTTTCTGAAGCTGTCAATCTCTCGGGACCAGACAGCCTCTTCTTTCTTCGGTAGAATGTCTGTGGAATCAGACCACTGACCTTGTGGTTTGCAGTCCACTATTTATCCTACGGAGTGACCGTGTTCCAAGAATGAAGCACGGGGTGGGGGCGGGACCATCAAAACTTCAGTCATCTATGGAGACAAGAGCAAGTATAAGTGGGGGAAGGCAAAAAAAATGTTTGAATTGAGAATGAATAAGATCTAAAGTTTACAGTCCAAGGCTTAAAGGATCTAAGAATGG
>NW_006408562.1:9684814-9697635 GCF_000296735.1 Chrysochloris asiatica | reverse complement strand
TGTATAGGGTTTCTGAGGAACAGCTCGTGGATTTAAACTGCCAGCCTTGTGATTCAAACCAATCCTTAGGTTGAGTGCTTTTCCCACAGCAGCACACCAGGACTCCTTAGAAATGGTGAAAAATCATGATAAAGAGGAAATCTTGAACTAGGCCAACGGGGGCAGGGAGGGCGTAATTATACACAGAGAAGTAGACAATAGTGACAGATTTTTAGTTAGAAATAAATAACCCAGGAGACAGTAGAAAAGACCTTTACAATGTTGTTAAGTGCCACCAAGTCGGTTCTGAGGGACAGCTGGCGAGTTTGAACTTGTAGTTCAAGATACCTTGAGGTCAAGTGCTTATCTTATAGTCTCACACCATATGTCTTTCAAGAATTTTATAACAACCAAAAAAAGAACTTTCAAATGTGAAAATGAAGTAAACAAACATATTTCAGAGAAACCGAATTCATCACAGCAGACCTGTATTACAAGACATGCTTAAAGAAGGTATTCAACCAGAAGGAAGATGAAATACAACATAATTGTCCCCCGTCATTTTTTAATATATTTAGAAATGATAATTGACTCTCAAAGTTAAAAAAGTACTTCACTATCTAATCTATGTAGAAGTAACATATGTGATGTTGTTGTTGTTAAGTACCATCGAGTCGATTCCAACACATAGTAACCCTGTATAGGGTTTCCAAGGAGCAGCTGGTGAGCTTGAACCACCAACCTTGCAGTCCAAATGGCTTTGCAGTCTGGTGCGTTAACCACAGAGCCACACCAGGACTCCAACATATGTGATAGCAATAGTATATTGTTTAATGCTATCAGCTCTATGGCATTAATAACAACAGTCTTCACCAAAAGGAGCCTTGGTAGCATGATGGTTATGTGTTGGGCTGCTAACCAAAAGGTCATCAGTTTGAATCTAGCAGCTGCTCTGTGGGAGAGACATGAGGCTTTCTGCTCCTGTAAAGATTTACTATCTCAGAAAACCAATATAGGGTTGCTGTGAGTTGGAGCCATCTCAACGGCACAACACTATCACCACCACCAATCTTGACCAAGTAGAAAGCCAGGCTTTTCTTCTGTGGTGCCTGTGGCATATTTTTAAACACCAGCCTTCAGTTTAGGAGATGATCACAAATGGTTCCTGTAATCCATGGACCTCAAACCAAGACAGGAAGGAAAAACGGAAGTATGCTTTTATTTTATAACAGACGCTTACTTAACTGTTTTAAGATTCATACACTATACGATTCACAAAATGGTGCAAAGTTATTTAAAGTTAGGCTGTAATAAGTTATAAATGTATATTTTATACCCTAGATCCCTGGTGGAAATGTGGTTAAAGCAGTCGGTGGCTAACCCAAAGTCTGTGGTTTGAATCTCTCAGCTGCTCTGCAGGAGAAAGATGTGGCTGTGGAAATCTGCTTTCGTAAAGATTTACAGCCTTGGAAACCCTATAAGGGCAGTTCTACTCTGGCCTGTATCAGCAGTGTGTTAAGCTCTCGAGCAAACACTGAAATGAAACAAAGAACCAAACACAAAAGAAACCACAAAGATATAAGGGGGCTTCAAAAGTTTATGGAAAAATTCCATTCTTTCAAGCCCATTTTTCTACAGTTTGAAGCCCCATTGTACATAGATAGTAAGCCAATAATGAAAATAAAATGGGATCAAAATGAACTTTTAAAAGTCTTTTTGAAACTGTAAATGTTCTATTTCCCAGATCACAGGTTATGTGTAACAAAGAATAGATACCATGCTACCACATGGCACTCATGCATATAATAAGGGAGGGTGGGTGAGGTGGAGAGGGCAGGGCAAGAGTGTGGGAATGCAGGCCCAGTGTGGTTGAATTGGATTGTACTTTTCCTTCTATATAAAGCCAACAATCTAGATTCATTCATTCACTTATTTATGCATGTGAAATCTTCTGGCCTTTAAATGCTGTTTTTATTCCATTTCTATCTGGTCGACTCTGACTCATAGCAACCCTATGTTGTTGTTAAGTGTTGTTGAGTCAGTTCCACCCATAGCGACCCTGTATAGGGTTTCCAAGGAGCAGCTGAGGAGCTTGAACCGCCAACCTATAGGACACAGTAAAATAGCCCCATATGTTTGTCAAGGCCACTTCTGTCTCCCAAATTAAAATAAATCTGTTTAATTGAATCAATGAATTTGAGAGCTCTGATTAAAATAATGAAAAAAGTAAAATCAGTTATGGATTAAAAATAAGAGTGTGCTCTCTATAAAGAAACATTTATTCCTCAGTTAGCCTATCCCCTGCCTACTTTTGTTACAGTCTTCCTTTTGCTGTTTTTCTTTCTTTTTTCCTTTTGGTATTTTCCTATTTAAATTTTGTTTCAGAGTCCAAATCACTGCCATCTTTTCCTAGAAAAAGCCGCTCTTCTTCCAGTCAGACATTCCTTCCCCTTAACAACCAAGATCATTCTGTCTCCATTTGGTCAAAACTTGTATCAGTCTGCACTGAATACATGTGAGTCAATGCTCATCACTGCATTAATTCATTAACTCCAGCATTTATTGAGATCCTACCATGTGCTCCTCAGAAACACTATACAGGGTCGCTATAGGTCGGAACCGATTCGATGGCACTTCACACCACCACCAACAGCCATGTGCTGGCTCTAAATGATAAGGATCAAAAGTTACAGCCTTCAGTACAGACTTCAGTATAAAGAAAACACAAATCCTCACAACTGAACCAATGAATACCAACTATTATGAGGATGGCACAAAACTGGGAAGTGCTTCATTCTGTCACACATCTGTTCACTATGAGCTGGAATGGCACCTGACAACAACAATAACATGCTGGTTTTATGTTATGCCTGCTATAGTCAAATATGCTTCTAGCCTGGATTTGCCTCCTTCCAAACTTTTTCTCTATACAGTCATCAGACTGATTGTTTTCTAGCATTGTGACCTTTCTCTGAACAAAACCATGCAATGTCTCCTTCTTACTTCCAGGATGAACTTAACTACTTGGTTCCATATAACATGTTATCGCATATCAGCCTTTGCCTACCTATCTCACCTCAATAGAATATCTTGTATTCTATCCTCTACAAATACAAAATTACACACAGTACCTTGACTATGCCTTGCTTTGTAATTGTGGGTTCTGAGGTTAGAGCATTCTCCTATCAACTTCTTACCCTTTGAAGTTCAATTTCCTCAAAAAGACACTGCTGTTCATATTTTAATCATCTACTACGCCTGTCCACAGAAACCCAGCCAGCTTTCTCATCCTCTGCTCTAGCTGCAAGTGCAGAGTAGGAGTTCTATGACAAAGTACTCCAACCATAGCTCAGCTTCCCAATCTCAGGTATTTTAGGCTCATGCTGGGAACTCAATTTTTATCAGCAGGGTTTAATGGAACTGGGGTGCCCTCTACTGCATTCTTGGCTTTTTCATTAATAAAAGGGAAACGCTAATGAAGAAAACAGGAATTCAGCTGATGGACCAAGGAAAACATGGCATTCCATTTACTATGGAAATGGTAATATTCTTTTAAAACTATGAGGCTTTCAATAGTTCTGATAGGTTGTATTAATTTTGCTCTCTACTAAGGTCCATAAGTGAATAAGGAAGACCATAGAATGGATGCATTTGAGTTATGGTGTTGGAGAAGAATATTGAAAGTGCCATGGGCTTCCAAAAGAAAAAACAGCTCTATGTTGGAAGAAGTGCAGCCAGAGTGCTCCTTGGAGGCCAGGATGGCCAAACTTCATCTCTCATTTGGACACATTGTCCAGAGGGACCTGTCGCTGGAGGAGGATATCATATTCAGTAGTGTGGAGGATCAGAGAAAAAGAGGAAGCCCCCCAGCAAGATGGATTGGCAATATGGCAGCATCAATGGGCTCAAGCATGGCAACAATTGTGAGGTTAGCCCAGGACTGGGCAGTGTTTCATTTTGTTGTGCATAAGGTCGCTATGAGTCGGTACCGATTCAATGACACCTAACAACAACAACAAAAGGCCTATCTGGAGTCTTTTTGTGGTACTGTAGAATAAGCACTTGACTGCTATCCATGAGGTCAGTGGTTCAAACTCACTAGCCACTCCTCATGGGTCACTATGAGTATGAACCTACTCAAAGGCACTTAACAACAACAAAAACAAAGTCCATCTAGCATAGGGCTAAGCTACATAAACATTAAGAGGAAAAAATTGTATTACCACTCATCACATGTTGTTAAGTGACGTCAAGTCGGTTCTGACCCATAACAACCTTATATAAGGGTTTGAGGAGCACTTGGTGAGCCTGAACTGCCAACCTTGTAATTCAAATCGACTTTGCTGTCCAGTGCATTAATCCACAGCACCACATCAGGACTCCATTCTGTCGCGTAGAGGAGTTAAAAATGTACAACATACTAAAACACAATTTTAAAAAATAAATCTTACTAAAAAGATAATCTTTATATAGTCCATCATATATATAGGAAGGAAATAAATGGAAAATTTGCAAAAAATCATGGGTAATTTAAATATGGTCCATCAAAAGAACATACATTCACTTACTGTTTTTAAGCGCTGTTGATTCAGTTTCGACTCATAGCAACAGCTTGTGGGTTTGAACTGCCAGCCTTGTGGTTAGCAGTTTAGTGTTTATCCTACAGCACCACACCAGAGCTTGATTCATGTATAGTCAATATTTTGTTCTTCAATCATATAATTATTATTGTCAATAATTAACATGTACAACTCTAATAAAAAAAGTAAGCTCTGTCCATGTACATATATTGTGTTTTTACAAAAAAAGACTAAATGGTTTTGTGTGGCGTTCAGTAAAGCTATAAATTGACTAATGAATTTTAATTCACTGATTTACATTATGCTGTTTATTTCTGAGAGAAGAGAAGCAGTCACTGGTATTTCTAAACCTAGAATTATAATATCTAAAAGGTAAAAAAATATATTATGAAATCTCATTTGCTGTTGTTGGGTGACGTCAAGTTAGTTCTGACTCATAGCAACCTGATGTACAACAGAATGAAACACCAGTCTGCACCATCCTCACAATTGTTGTTAAGTTTGAGCCCACTGTTGCTGCCACTGTGTCAATCCGTCTCATTGGAGATCTTCTTTTTTTTTTTTGGCTGACCCTCCACTTTACCAAGAATGATATCCTTCTCCAAGGACTGGTCCCTACTGTCCAAACTACAAGAGATGAGATTTCACCAACCACCATTCTCATTTCTAAGGAGCATTCTGGTAGTATTTCCAAGAGTGATTTGCTTGTTCTTCTGGCAGTCCATGATACTTTCAACATTCTTCTCCAACACCATGATTCAAATACATTGAATTGTCTACAGTCTTTGTTATGCATTGTTCAACTTTTACATACATATGAGATGATTGAAAATACCATGGCTTGGGTCAGGAACATCTCAGTACTCAAACTGCTATCTTTGTTCTTGAACATTCTAAAGAGATCTTTTACAGAAGATTTACCTGAAGCAATATGCCATTTGGTTTCTCAATCACTGCTTCCATGAGTGTTGGTTATGGATCCAAGTAACCTGAAATCCTGGACAACTTCAATCTTTTCTCCATTTATCATGATGTTATTTGTTGGTTCAGTTGTGAGGATTTTCATTTTCTTTACAATGAGGTGAAATCCATACTAAAGGCTGTAGTCTGATTTTTCACCAGTAAGTACTTCAAGTCCCCTTTGATTTTAGTAAACAAGGCTGTGTCATTTGCATATTATTGATGTTGTTGTTGTTAAGTGCCATTGAGTTGATTGCGACCCATAGAGACCCTGTGTAGGGTTTCCGAGGAGGAGCTGGTGAACTTGAACTGCCGATCTTGCAGTTCAAATGGCTTTGCAGTCTGGCGCATTAACCCACAGCGCCACACCAGGTGCCATTAAATCAGCACTGACTCATAGCGACCCTGTGTGAAACAGAACAAAACACTGCCCAGTCCTATGCCAACATCACAATCGCTGCTATGCTTGAGTCCATTGCTGCTGCCACTGTGCCAATCTATCTTGCTGTGAGTCTTCCTCTTCTTCTCCCAACCTTCCACTTTACCAAATATGATATCCCTCTCAAGGGACTGGCCCCTCTTGATAATATGTCCTAAGTATGACAGACAAAGTCTAACCACCCTGACTTCCAAGGAGCATTCTGGCTGTACATCTTCCAACACAGATTGATTTGTTCTTTTGGCAGTCTATGGTACTTTTAATATTCTCCTCCAGCACCATAACTCAAATGCATAAATTCCTCCATGCTCTGTTTTATTCATTGTCCAACATTCGTATGCATATGAAGTTATTGAAAATACCATGGCTTGCATCAGGCACACCTTAGTCCTCAAACTGAAATCTTTGCTCTTGAACTCTTTAAAGATATTTTGTGCAGCAGACAAATGCATTGTTTGATTTCTTGACTGCTGCTTCCATGAATGTTGATAGTTGATCCAAGCAAATTGAAGTCTTTTCTCCATTTACTTGGATGTTGCTTATTGGTCCACTGGTGAGGATTTTTGTTTTCTTTACATTGAGGTACAACCCATACTGAAGGCATAATACTGGTTGTTAATGATTCTTCCTCCAATCCTAATGCCATGTTCTTCACACAATTCAATTTCCCAGATTGTTCAAACACGCAGATTGAATAAGTATAGTGTAAGGATACAATCCTGTTGCCCATCTTTCTTGTTTTTAAACCATTCAGTCAGTGTGTGTTCCTTTGTTCTGTTCAAACAACTGCCTCTTGGTCTATGCATAGGTTCTTCATGAGTACAATTAAGTTATCTGGAATACCCATTCTTCCCAAAGTTATTATAGTTTGTTATGATTCACATCATCAAATGTCTTTGCATAACCATATAGGACAAGAGATATTTTTCTGGTACTGTCTGCTTTGAACTAAGATCCATCTGATATTAGCAGTGATATGCCTTGTTCTATGTCCTCTTTCAAATTCAGCTTGAATTTCTGGCAATGCCACGTCAATTTATTACTGCAACTGTTTTTGAATTATCTCCTGCAAAATTTTACTTGCATGTGATATTAATGATATTGTTCAATGATTTACATATTTCAGTGGAACACCTTTCTTTGGAATGGGCACAAATATGGATCTCTTCCAATCAGGTGGCCAGGTAACTGTCTTCCAAATTTCTTGACATAGATGAATGAGTGTCTCCGTTCCTTCATCAGTTTTTTTGAAATATTTTAACTTGTATTCCATCAATTCCTGGAGCCTTTTCTTTCACTTCAGTGCAGCTTGGACTTCTTCTTGCAACACCATCACTTCTTGATCATATGGTACCTCTTGAAATGATTGAACGTTGACTAATTCTTTTTGATGTCCTAACTATGCACAGTCCGTCTACCTTTTTTTTTTTTTTTTGATGTTTCCAGTGTCATTCTATATTTTATCTATTTTGTTTTTGTTGTAAAATGACGTCAAATTGGTTCTGACCCATAGCGACCCTGTATTGGGTTTCCAAGGAACGGCTGGTGAGCTTGAAGCGCCAGCCTTGAGGTTCAAACTGATTTTCCACAGAGCCACACTAGGACTCTGTATTTTACCCATAGGGTCCTTCAATAATGTAACTCAAGGCTTAAATTTTTTTTCTTCAGTTCTTTCAGCTTGAGAAATGTGGAGTGTGTTCTTCTCCTTTGAAATCACATTATCCATTTTATAATTGGAAAAACCTTTCATATGATCATCTTTTCTATTTTCCATTTTATGCAAGACTACTAGAATTAGAAGTTGCTTGCATACTGTTACTAAATATATATCTGGAATAGCACTTTCTATATAGGTTTTTCAGCATGAACATATCAGTATGTTCTGTTATTGGAATATACTTGTAATTTCCCATTGGAGTGTTACAGAATTTTTGAAAGGTGAAAAAGCAAATAGCAGGTTGTTTGGACTTGGGATACAAGTTATCTGACAAAATTGAAAAGCTGACACAATTAGCCCACTCACTAGTAGATTAAAGATCCTTTTCTGAAGTGGACTTAGATATTTATTTATTTTTCACTATTATTCTCTTAAAAGTCACTATAAATAGTGCAATATCACAAACGTGTTGATTAATGCCCAAAACCCCAAGTCTTTGACCTTAAATCATGAACCCTTTCACTGTGTCAAATATCATCCATCCACCTTCTGATAAAATAAAATATTATCTTGAAATTAAGGAATGTGCTTTCTTTGCAACTGTCTTGTTTATGCTATTTACAGGAGTCCACACTGTCTTCCAACATTCACTTTAATCTGTGGCGAGGGGATCACGCAGTTGCCATTAGTGCCAAGCTCACCCCAAAGGAAATGTACCACTGAGACTAGAGACAGGCATGATCAAAGGAAAATCACAATACTAAGACTTACAGCCATGGAAACTGGATGTTCTACTTTGTCCTATGGGGTCGTTATGAGTCACTGTGGACTCGATGGCAGTGAGGTTGTTCTTATTTTTATTTTTTAATTGTGTGGTTGGACAAGTAGAAGCAGTGTACTTTGGCCAGGTCCAAAGGGCTCTTTCCTCACACTAGTCAGGCTCATGTCTGCAGAGTCCCTGTCTCCTTGCTATGGACAAGGTGGTCTCTCATAAAGAAATAAGCTTCAGAAAATGCCCAGCTGATACTATAATTATATAAGGGTGTCTCTCTCCTTCCCCCTCCCTAGCAATTAATACCAAATAAAAACAGATGTTCACAAGCTCGTTCCTTTCAGAGAGTAAGAGAGGCCAGCCAAGAAGAAGGAAGGAAAGGGTGAGGTTGGGGAGGAAGGCACTTCAGCCAGCCCTTGAAGAAGAGAGAGCTCCCAGAAAAATGCCCCCCATCATCCAGGCTTCTGCCTGCTGAAACTTCCTCTCCATCTCTGGCGATGTTACTGGTCCAAAAAGGGAAAAACGTGGTTATTACAAAAAATACTGATTATGTGGCTAAAGGCCCTTAAGAAACTTTAACAGAAATAAGGACTGACCCAAACCAGGCCTACCCGCCGGCCCTGAGCCCACCCCTGCCACTGAGTATAACCAGGGCACATTCAGTGAGGGCCTGGCGGCCTCTGTCAAAGCACATCTGCAAAGGAGCGGTCTTCCAGTCCAGAAGACGACATGTGGCGCTGGGGAGAGGTGAGAGCGCGCGCGTGAGAGAGCGCGCGAGCGGGCGCGGGCGCGCAGGTCTTTCTGTGGTGGGGAGGCAGCGCGGCCGCCGGCACCGTACAGCGGAGAGCAGCAGGGCCGCAGCGGGAGCGCCGGGCGCTGCTTGCGCTCCGCCCGCAGCCTGGGGAAGTTAGTGCTGACAGCATGGGCTGGTGACGCTGCACCAGCCCTCAGAGCCTGCCAGGCAGGCGGGAGGAAGAGGAAGAGTAGGAAGAAGAGCAAGACCAGGAGAAAGAAGGATGCACCCTCTCTGACCTCTCGCCTCTGGGGGTCAGCGCGCAGATGAAACCCCAGGTACACTACAAGAGGCCGGACCAGGGAGCTGGAGCTGGGGAAGGAGAGAGGGAGGGAGAGCGCTCACCGACTTCGGCCTCCCGCTCTCGCCTGGGTGTGTGTCTGAGCTGCGGATGGCGCGGCGGACTGCACCGCCAAGATTGGAGGTGGAGACCCAGGACGCGGCTCCGCGTCGGCCAGAGCGTAAACTTTGCTCTGGGACTGCCAGGGCGAAACAGATCTGCGCTGGGGCCCCAGGGCGCATGACCACCACCACCGGCTGACAGCTCGGAAGGCTTGGGACTAGGCTGGGAACCACCGCCGCTGCAAGGAGCTGGACGGGCGAGAGCGCCGCGTACGGGTCACGGGTGTTTGCTAGGCTGCCTGCTCCAGTCTCCTGCCTCTTGGGCGGTCGGTGGTGGAGAAAGGCGCCGCGGGGTAGACGCTACACTCGGACCGGGGCCGGGTCCTGGCGGTGGACTGGGCGGAAGCAGAGCTCTCCACTCGCCGCAGCAGACCCGGCAAGAAGCTGGTCTTGCTCGGAGCCTGGGGCAGCGAATAAGCAGAGGCTGCAGCACCGCAGTGCCCCGCACCGCGCCCACCCGCACCGTGCGCAGGTCCAGGAGCCCCGCGGGCTCGCCTTGGCATTCCCCGGCGTGGGATCCACCAGTGGCGGGAGACACCGCCGCTGTTTTCCGTATCACGAGCTTCGTGCTCTATCTGGACGCAGGCGACTGGCCACAGAATGAGCCCAGGCGGCCACCGCTTGCTGCCTGCCCCTTTGAGTACCAGAGGGCCTTATTTAGGAGGGGGAAGTACCTGTTGTACTTTTCCCAATTCCGAGTTTGTTTGGGGTGTCTCGGGAAAATGCTTATTTGAACATGTTATTTATGCCCATGTTTCCTGCGTTAAGTGCATCCTGGGAAATAGGTGCATTTGTTAAGATTAGTCCCAGAGCCTGTACATCATTTGCACAAAAGAGAGACTTCAGCCACTCAGTAAAATGCAGTGACTATTACGTTATTTAGTCATCGTGCCAGATAGCTGAGCGAGTGACGATAGTTTTAAATTACTGTGATTCGGTAGCAAGACTTGTTTCTTAACTGTACCATTTCTCTCTTCTTTTCACATGCTTTCAGCACCTTGCAGAACTAGGAGTCTCTGGCTGGCTTGAATTCCTGGCAAATATTTCAGAAAGGTAAAATTACTCCACTTATGGATTTAATAATTTGTATCTAATAGTTTGTAGATACACACTGCAATTGCTAGAATCACTTCTCTCTCTCTCTCTCTCTCTCTTTCTCTCTCGTAGGGATTTGATAACATGCTTAAAAGTAAAACCAAGTATTTATTCCAACTTCCTGCTCAATGAGCACCAATTCCTGGCTTGCAGTTGTGGCTAAGGCACGACAGCCAGATTTCCGTTCTTTGTCAATTGTGGAATGTTCGTGGTATGATTTGATTCCACGAACGGTGACACTAAAACACTCATGTGTTAAGTACCATTCAGTTGGTTTGGACTCATAGTGACTCTGTATAGATTTTCCAAGGAGGTGCTTGTGGATTGGAACTGCTGACCTTGCAGTTAGCTGTCCAATGCTTAGCCTACAGTGCCACACCAGGAGGCCTGCTCATATACAATTCCCTTTTGTGTACCTTTTAGCTTCAAGATCCAGTTGGAGAAAGGAACAGTTATTCTTTCAAATTCATCTGCTTCAACTATTATTCTCATTGGGAATGGACAATGGAATGTTCTCTAGGTTTATCATGATCAAAAACCTCCTTCTTCTTTGTATTTCCATGAACTTCGTCAGTCACTTCGGGTGAGTCGTACTCTATATTTTTATGATTTTAGAAACCAAAACGCCTCTTAAAAACGTTGTGCATCAGTCAACAGCCTTTGTTCTCCACTTTTGAAGTCCCAGTTCCTTCAATGTGTTGAGAACTGTTGAGTCCTGGCCCTGCCTGACACTTTCTTCTTGAGCAAGGCCATTGTGAGTGTAGGGTCTCGGCAGTGAGTCAGAAAACAGAGGCAGATGATGTTCTCAGAAATTGGAATAGGACATGGTTTCAGATTCAGCTGTGTTTCATGCTATTCAAGTTACAGCAAAATTCAGGAGTTCACATGCATAAAGCACATTTATTGCTTAGTAAGCTACACTATGTTCAGCATTGTGAGGCTCTCACTTGTTTTGCTATGCATTGAGTTTCCCTTTAAACACAACGTCGGTGGTTCAAGCTCAACAACCGCTCCTTGGAAACCCTATACAGGGTCGCTATAGGTCGGAAACGGCTCAACAGCACTAACAACAACAATAACAGGCTACATAGAGCACTGGTGGCATAGTGGGATAAGTGTTAGGCTGCTAAACAGACTGTTGGAGGTTCAAATCCACTAGAAGCTCCAAGAGAGAAAAATGAAGCTGACTGCTCCCAGAAAGTTTTGCAGTCTTGGAAGCCTACAGAGCAGTTCTACTCTGTACTATTGGGTCACTGTGAGTTAGAAGCAATTCAGAGTGAGTTATACTGCATGACATTGAAAAAATACTTGCAGTATTTTCTAGAATGAGCCAAGAGCCTTCAACTTGTGATTGTGTGACCAACTGAATGCAGTTTTAGAAACCAGAAACCATGTGTGTCTAAAGATTTCAAAGACACTTCTAAGGTTCTTGCATTATCATTGCCATTTGCTTCCTTTATTTTGGCCTTAAGTATCAATGCAGTGTACCAATTCTAACTCGTTTCATCAAACTCATGATAACCCACATTCTAGCTAGATGGCTTTATCTGGCTTGATGTTCCTTCTCTATTTCACATCCAGAAATGTTACAGCTAATCAAAAGTAGCTTGAAGTTGGGGTATAATTACAAAATTGAATTTTAGGAGAATGTGATCAGAGTTTTTGTTGTGTGCCATTGAGTCGGTTCAGACTCATAGTGACCCTGCCTAGGGTTCCCAAGGAGAGGTTGGTCAGTTTGAACAGCCACCTTGTGGTTAGCAGTCCAGTGCTTATGCGACAGTACCACACCTGAACCAGTCATGAATTCTGCACACTTTTCTCTGCCCTCTGTCAGCCATAAGGGTTCTAGAGAAGGCACTGATTCAGTCACAAAGAGTCCTTCTCAATGGAAAGGAAGGAAGACCCTCCCAGGTCAAGGCCAGATTGTTTGACCTCTGGGCTTTTTCTGTTCTTGTGAACTTCCCAGGCTTTCTACAGAGGGGGTAATAGAAAGCAAGGCTTTTGATACTTCCTAGTCCTGCCACTAAGGAGCTCTGGTAGCGTAGTGGTTACGACTCGGGCTGCGAACCTTAAGGTCAGCAGTTCGAAACTACCAACTGCTCCGCGGGAGAAAGATGAGGCTTTCTACTCCCGTAAAGATTTAC
>NW_006408562.1:9683418-9684046 GCF_000296735.1 Chrysochloris asiatica | reverse complement strand
CGTTGTACCTCATGACTGATCTGGGATATGTTCTTTCTGACAATGAATGCAACACCATTCCTCTTTAGTTTGTCATTTCCAGCATAGTAAACCATGTGGTCATCATATTCAAAATGGCCAATACCTGTCCATTTCAGCTCACTAACGCCTAAGATATTGATGTTTATGCATTCCATTTCACTTTTGACAACTTCCAATTTTCCCAGATTTGTTCTTTGTACATTCCATGTTCCGATTTTCAATGGATATTTACAGCTGTTTCTCTTCATTTTGAGTTGTGCCCCATCAGCAAATAAAGGTCCTGCGGGCTTTTCTCCCACAGGTTTTACTCCATTTGCGTCATCACAGTCAACTCTACTTTTAGGAGGCAGCTCTTCCCCAGTTGCATTTTGAGTGCCTTCCAACCTGAGAGGCTCATTTTCCAGCACTATCTCTGACAGTGTTTCTCTGCTAATCATAAGGTTCTCAGTGACTAAATATTCGGAAGTAGCTCATCACTCCTTCTTCCTAGTCTGTCTTTGTCTGGAAGCTCATCTGAAACCTGTCCACCATGGGTGACCCTGATAGTATTTTAAAATACCAGTGGCATAACTTTCAGAATCACAGCAACTCAAAAGCCACTACAGTA
>NW_006408562.1:9674623-9683318 GCF_000296735.1 Chrysochloris asiatica | reverse complement strand
CGGGAGAAAGATGAGGCTTTCTACTCCCGTAAAGATTTACACCCTCGGAAACCCTGTACAGGGTCGCTATGGGTCGGAACCGACTCAACAGCACTTAACAACAACAACAGTCCTGCCACTGATATATGAGGATGCTGGGATTTCAGTTCAGGTCTGTGTAAATGTTGGCCTGAACCCTGAGCCAGAATTCTGTCCAGCAGGACCTAGCTCAGGAGTACTTGTACTGACCACTTCCTCCCACTATCTTGTAAGCATTGTTGTTTATACCTCCTTGGGACTCCTATTTAACTACTTCCCTAATTTGGGATGTTTATGTTAGTTCTGATTTTGCTGTTGTAAATGTTAATGCAGTGAACGAATTTGAGCTTGCAACATTTTTCAATCTTTGAGATAATTTCTATTAGAAGATATTTCTAAAAGTGGAATTTTCCAGCAAGTTCTTGCAATGCTTTTGACTCTTGACCCTGCATGCCTAATTGCTTTGATGAATCAGGGTACCTAACACAGTGGAATTATAGAGTTCCACACACCCTTGACAGCAGGGGTGTAGATTTCAGCTGTCATAAAAGACATTGTAATGTCTGGGGATAAGTCTTATTTATCACTTTTCTTTTGTAATACATATATAGCTCTCTCACTTTCATAGCATCTTACTGTACTGAAGAATATGTTCATAAAACCTCAGACAGTTTCAGAGTATTTATTGGCTTTAAATATTGATGAAATATTAACTATCACAATGTAGAACAATTATATGTTATCAGTTGTAGATAAATGCCAGCAACCTTAAGGGCTAAGCCTCCTTAGCCCTATCCTGCAGTTGGTGAAAGTGAAGGAGATGAATAGCTTACTTGGGGTTCACATTTGGGTCCTCTCTGTTGTCTGCATATGTGATTGGCCCACGCTGACTCTTGGGCTCCTTTATTTGACTACATATGGTTTGTAGAGCTTTGTTGACATCAAACCAATCTAAGGAGAAAGTTGACATTCTTCTGAAAGGTAGTCTGTGCTTCAAACTGGGGAGAGTTTTCTTTTTCTTTCAGATTAGGGGGCAAGGAGAGGGTTTAGGCACTTAAAAAACCCCCAAAGAAAGAGTTTTTATGATTGGGTTCAATGGAAATATGGAAGGAAAGCATTTAAAAAAATACTCTAAACTAGACTCTAGAGCAAGAGAAATGTGAGTTACTCTGAACATGTGAAAGAAGATTGAGAACTGACCGGAGAAGTAAAAACAGTGTGAAAGAAAGACAGACCGGCACAGAAGGAAAAAAGGCAGAGTGAGGTCTCGCACACGGGCAAGGGGATGTGTGGTGCTTGTGAAAAGTGTGCGGACTTGGCAGAGGAACTCTAACATGACAAATCAATAAAAGGTGATCCTATTCAATAATGTGGAACTGCTTTGGACATGTATGGCTATTACATATAACTATATATTATGTCTTCTTCTCCTCCTATTAATATTCTAAATTTGATCTGAGTTACCAGCAGTACATTTTTAAGAGCCTTTATAATTCTTCTTTTTGGCTTTCGAGTTACATAACAGCTTTGATTCAAGTGTTGAACAGAACAGAAGCCTTGTTTGATAGTCAGCTCTGTGCTGTGCCACCCTTCGAGGCATGATATTGTTCGAAGCATTTAAGTTACTTTAATGAGACCAGTGATCAGAAGTAAAAGGTACCTTGGAGGATTGATAAACTCCTGAAGCTACTACCCTGAGGTAATATTGAAACTTTAGACCTTAAACCCAAAATAACACTAAGGTCTTTAAAACCAACCTTAACTTGTAAAGAATGTTTACATTAAACATTGTGCTTTTTTTTCCCCTTTTCAAACAGAAAAGTGTTTGATTGGGTAAACTGTCAGTGGGAGGTGACTTCAAACTGCAGACTCAACAAAAAGTACAAAATTATATGGTTCCAAAACTTAGGATTTATGGTGTGGTACTGTAAGGATTGCAAAGTGGGTTTGAATCACAAGGTCAGTAGTGGTTCAAACAAATCAGCTGCTCCTCAGAAACCCTCTACAGGCTCGATACGAGTCAGAACCAACTCAACAGCACTTAACAACAACAACAACAACAACAAATTATTACATTATTTAATCTTTTTTATTTGATCACAAACTCCTGATCAAAAGTAAAGAGGCAAAGTGCAGAATTTTAAAATAACAAGGTGTTGTTTAATTATGTCTTGTTTTCTAAAAATCAGATTTCCTCAAGCTAGGTTTGTGAAGAAAAAGGATGAAAATACAATCAATTGCCACGCTAACTGAATGGCTAAGTGAAGTGGTCATGAAAACACTTCAAGCACTAAGCTTAGCACTATGTAACATTGCTGAGGTTATTAAGTGCTCGGGAGTCCATTCCAACTCAGAGGAACCCAGTATAGGGTTTCTGAAGAGTGGCTGGCGAGTTTGAACCACCGATCTTGCGGTCCAACTCAACCTTGCCATCCAGTACTTATCCTACTGTGCTATACCAGGACTTCAGTGGTATCATGGGACTATCATTAGACTGAAAGCCAAACAGCCTGAAGCCCACTCTTACTTGCTATAACTGATTTTCTGACCTTGAGCTAGTAGCAAGTCAAGTTTTTATTTTGACAAAAAACTTACAGAATGGTTCTTATGTGCTGTGGAGTTGGCTCCAACTCATAGAGACCCTGTATAGCAGCTGATGAGTTTGAACCTCTGACCTTGCCGTTCAGATCCATAGTAGTCCAGTGCATTACCCCACACACAGCACCACACCAGGACTCCAGTGTAATCAATATCATATATAAATTGTAGAAATTACTGAATTGGTGCCATGTTCTGCTGTATGTTCTCAACAACAAAAACATAAAAATTTAAAAAAGTAAATGGTATAGAAAAACTAGTATAAAAACCAGATTTCAATCAATGTCCACATAAGGAGCCATAGTGGCAGTGGTTAAAATAGTTAAAGACAATTAACCAAAAGGTTGTTATTGTTAAGTGTCTTTGAGTCGGTTCCAACTTATAGTGACCCTGTGTAGGGTTTCTGAGGAGCAGCTGGTGAACTTGAACTGCCAACCCTGTAGTTCAAACCGACATTGCAGTCCAGAGCATTAACCTGTAGTGCCACACCAGGATTCCCAAAGACTTTTAATGGGTAATTCTCTTGAGGTTGTTGTTAAGTGCTATGGAGTCAGTTTCAACTCATAGCAAATAGGGTTTTAGAACTGACTCGACAGCACTTACAACAACAAAAAACAGAGGCTTGCTGGGACTCCTGCTGTGGCACTGTAGAATCAGCACTGGACTGTTAACCACAAGATTGATGGTTCAAACCTTCCAGCTGCTCCTTGGAAACCCTATAAAGTTCACTGTGAGTCAAAGCTGACTAAATGGCACTTAACAACAACAATAATGACAAAAAGGGTCTATTGATGAAAAAAGAAGAAAAGAGTAGAATTTTATTACATTGGGAGCATTTGGAAAACAGTTTTATTATCATAAGCTAAAAACAGATACTTATAGTTTTAACTTGTGAATATGAACAGATAAGTTTTGTTTTTCTGTCTACACAATTATGCAAATGTAGGTATTGGTTTCATGAAGAGTGCTTTTCTGTATGTTACTCACAGTCAATTTTCCTCTTTTTCTAACTAGAACATTACTAAGCTAGCTATGTTAGTAATTACATTATCTCTGAATCATTCAAGTACTCACAATGTCCTAAAAAACCCTGATAATAAATTACAGGTAACACAAAACTTGCCATTTTAACCATTTTAAGTGTACATTTCCATGGCATTGCTTGCATTCATAATGTTATACAACTATCACTACCACTATCTATTTGCAAAATTTCTCCATTACCCCAAACAGAAAATCTCTACCAATTAAGCAGTAACTCTGCATTCCCTATGCCCTTCATCACACAATAACCTGTGATCTACTTTCTGTCACTATGCATGTTTCTATTCTAAATATTTCATAGAAATGAATCAGACAAGACCTATCCTTTTATGTCTAGCTTATTCCACTTAGGAGAGCAGTTTTTAGGTTCAGCCATGTAGTATGTTATAAGCAGCATATGTTATATTTTCATTCATTTTTATGATTAGATAATATTTCATTGTATGGACAAATCCCATTTTGTTTATCCATTTGTCTGTTGGTGGACACTTGGGTTGCGTCAACCTTTTAGCTAAGGTGAACAGCTACAGTGAGTACACATTAGTGTACTTTTGAGTCCCCGATTTCAAGAATTCTGGTGGTATACCCAGGAGTAGACTTGCTGATCACATAACTCTGTGTTGAACATTTTAAGGACCCACCAAACCATGTAATAGAACAGCTGCACCATTTTACATTCTCACCAGCAACGACAATTTCAATTTCTCTACATCTTCCCCAACACTTATTAAATAAGATTTTGATAACAGCCATCCTTGTTAATTGCTGTTCCATCAACTCTGATGCATGGCAACCCTGTATGTTAGAGAGTAGACTGCTCCCTACGGGTTTGTTTTTTTTTTTTTTGGATATAATCTTAAAGGAAGTACATTGCCAGACCTATCATCAGTGCTACTGCTGGGTGAGTTAGAATCGACAAACTTTATAAGTTAGCAGTTGAACAAACTATTTGTGCCAACTTGGAACCAATAACCATTCTTGTTGTTGAGCGCTGTTGAGTTGTTATAGAAACCTTGTATAGAGTTTCCAAGGAGCAGCTGGTGGGTTTGAACCACCTTGTGGTTACCAATCCAGTGCTTATGTTACAGTACCACACCAGGACTCCAGTACCCATCTTGTTGTTTTTAAGTGTTGCCGAGTCAGTTCTGACTCATAGTGACCCTATATAGGGTTTCCTAGGAGTGACCCGTGGGTTTTAACCTTGTGGTTCAAACCAACTTTTCAGTCTAGTGCTTATCCTACTGCGCCACACCAGGAGTCCAATAACCATCCTGTTGTTAGGTGTTGTTGATTCTGATTTATATAGTAATCTTGTGCACAACAGAATGAAACACTGCCTAGTCCTGTGCCATCCTCACAATTGTTGCTAGACTTGAGCCCATTGTTGCTGCCACTGTGCTAACCCATCTCATTGGGGGTTTTCCTGTTTTTTTTCTGACCCTCCATATTATCCTGGTATTTAATATATAGGTGGCATAACTTCCAGCAACAAAACAGCACACAAGCCACAACAGTATGACAAACTGACAGATGAGTGGTGGAATAATCACCTTAGTGGGTATGAAATGTCTATCATTGTAGTTTTGATTTGCTTTACCATGTTGTTGTTAAGTGTCTTTGAGTAGTTTCTGACTCGTTGTTGTTGTTGTTGTTAAGTGCCGTCGAGTTGGTTCCAACCGATAGCGACCCTGTACAGGGTTTCCGAGGGTGTAAATCCTTACGGGAGTAGAAAGCCTCATCTTTCTCCCATGGAGCAGCTGGTAGTTTCGAACCACTGACCTTAAGGTTCGCAGCCCGATTCGTAACCACTCATAGTGATCTTGAATAGGGTTTCTGAGGAGCAACTGATAAGCTTGAACTACTGACCTTGCTTTCAAACCTACCTTGCAGTCCAATGCATTAACCTACAGCTTTCTGAAGAGAAAATGGCATTGAAATGCTCTGTTAAGGAATTCATAAGAATTATATTTACAACTCTTCAGCAGATTAAGAACGTAATCAAGGAAAACACACACTAAATGCTAGAAGAAGTCAAGGGAACATTACAAGAACAAATTGAAAAATAGTTTAAGTAGGAAATTAGAAACCATACAAAAATTGCAAATGGAAATCCAGAAGCTGAATACTAAAATTTTAGAAATAGGTATCACATTGGAAGGATAAAGGAGTAGAAGTGAATCATTGGAAGACAGAATTTGTGAAATGAAAGACAAATCTCTTAATAACCTAGTAGAGGAACAAGAAGAAAAAAGAATGAAAAAAGGAAAAAGAAGAAAGCCTAAGAATTATTCTGGGACACCATGAGGATGAATAAATTAGTGTGCTTAGAATTTCAGAATAGGAAGAGACAAAAAATAGAACAATGTAAAAACACAGTCAAAGATTTGTTGGAAGGAAACTTCTCTAATGTCTTGAAAGACCAAAAAAAAAAAAAAAAAAAAGTTGCATTCAGTAAGCTCAGACCAAATACAATAGACCCACAAAAGAAAATTACCAACAAATATCATGAAACTTTCCAAAACAAAGACTAAAAAATGATCCTGAAATCAAATTGAGAACAATGCAAGTTACAACCAAGGAGAACCAATAAGACTAAGTTCTGAGTTCTTGGCAAAAGTCATTCATGCAAAAAAGCAATGGAATGACATATCTAAAATCCTGAAAGGAAAAAAAAAAATAATGGTAGTCTAGAATTATGTATCCATCAAAGTTTCCTCTTAAATATGTGGGTGAAATTAGGACATGTTAAGCAGAAATTAAATTTGCCAAGGATTGGGCTGCTAACCTCAAGGTTGGTGGTTTTATCTATGGAGTGACATATATAAAGTCCTGAAAGGGAAAAAATAATAATAATAATGATAGTTTAGAATTAAGTATACACAAAGTTTCCCCTTAAATATGAGGGTGAAATTAGGCCATTTCCTGATAAACAGAAATTAAAATTTTCATGGATTGGGCTTCTAACTTCAAGGTTGGTGGTTTACATCAACCAGGCACTCTTTGGGAGAAAGATGAGGCTGTCTACTCCTGTAAGGTTTTAGTCTCGGAAATCTTGTAGAGCAATTCTCCTTTCTTCTATAGGGTCCCAATGAGTCGGAAACGACTTGACAGTATTGGATTTTTGTTGTTGTTGTTGTTGTTGTTGTTTTGGGGGGCGGGGGTTATGGAAAAAACCAGACCAACCTTATGAGAAATATTAAAATAATCCCTCAGGCAGCTGACAGTGGCATGCAACAATTTTAGATTAAGATCCACCAAGTGCCATTGAGTTGGTTCCAACTCATAGCAACCCTCTGCAGATTTTCTGAGGCTGTAAATCCTATTGGAAGCAGAAAGCCTCATCTTTCTCCTTCAAAGTGGGTGGTAGGCTTGAAACCAACCTTGTGCTTGGTCGTCCAGTGCTTAATTCTATAGAGCCAACACTCTCCCAAAATGAACTTACAAGACTAAAAATACGTAATCAGAGCTATCAATGTGTATGTGATGTTAACTACAAAATAAAAAGGGGAAATCAACAGTGTAGTTCTAGGCTTTCCAAATGGAGAGGAAATAAAGACTCTAAAGATCGAATGGACTGTTTTAAACTTGCAAAAATAATAATAAATTATAGTATAAACTCAAAAGAGAATTAATAAAACTGTTCATCAAAACAAAATCATAAATACTTAGCAAACATTAAAATAACAGCAATGAAGGAAATGTTTAAAGACAAAAATCCATAAACAAAATGAGTCCAACACGGGAAATATATTGAAAAAGAAAACCATTAGCATCAGAAAAGAAAAAAGCAAACTTGCAACAGTAAATCCGACCTATCAGTTTAGGAAATGGCAAGGATTTTAAAGGATTGGATGTACCATTCAGTAGAGAGAGGTACAGAATGGATAAGAAAATATGACCCATCAACAGGCTGCCTACCAGAGACAGATCTTAGACACAAAGGCAAAAACAAGCTGATAATCAATCAAAGGATGGGGGCGGGAGGGAAATATCTGTCAAATGGCAAACATGAAAGAGCAGAAGTGACAATATTAATGTTAGACAAAATCGAATTTAAGACAAAAACCAGCATAAAAGACTAGGAAGGGCATTATATAAAGGTTAAAGAGTTCATCCAACAAGAGGACATAACTGTAATAAATATCTGCACAGCCAATAAAGAACCCCAAAATGTATGTAAATCAAACTTTAACAGAGTTGAAAAGAGAAGCAGACAACTCCACAATAACAATAGGAGTTTTTATGATAACCACTTTTTTTTTTTTTAATTGTGACCTGAGTGATAGTTTACATGGGAGATCATGGGCTTTACACCATTGTTTCATTGCAATAATTACAATCTCTTCTGTGCATCATCATTCAACAGTATTTGCTTCCATTCCCTCTGTTTTTCTTTCTTTTTTTGGGGGGTGGAGGGCCGGGGGTGGGGAGATGTACACAAAAACACTCAGGCATAAATAATAATTTATACCACCAAAGGACACATTCTGCAAGCCTACCTCCTAGCTGCCAGCTCTCAGTCCCTCTCTTCCCATGAATCTAGAGTCCTCAGCTGCTCCCTCTCTTCATGTCCCCATCTCTGCCTCCATCTCTGGTGTCAATGCTTCTCTGGATAAGGTCCCACATTCCGCTTGTGCTCTTCTCCCATGATGGTCCTAGGGTCCTCTGTTTCTAGATTGTAAGATTAACTGTTGTTGTTGTTGATAAGTGCTATCCAGTCAGTACCGACTCATAGCGACCTTATGCACAGCAGAACGAAACACTGTCCGATCCTGTGCAAAACTCACTACCATTGCCACAATTGAGTCCATTGATGTTGCTGCTTGGCCAATCCATATCATTGGGGGTCTTCCACTTCTTCTCTGACCCTCCACCTTACCAAACATGATATCCTTCTCCAGTGACAATATGTCCAAAGTATGAGAGACAAAGTTTGGCCATCTTGGCCTCCAAGGAACACTCTGGCTGCACTTCTTCCAACACAGATCTGTTTGTTCCTTTGGCAGCCCATGGCACTTTCAATATTCTTCTCCAA
>NW_006408562.1:9660740-9671678 GCF_000296735.1 Chrysochloris asiatica | reverse complement strand
TTTTTTTTTTTTTTTCACTTTCCCTATATCAGAAGCAGAGCTCTGGTGTGGCGCTGTGGGTTAATGCACCAGACGGCAAAGCTGTTTGAACTGCAAGATTGGTGGTTCAAGCTCACCAGCTGCTCCTTAGAAACCCTATACAGAGTCGCTATGGGTCAGAATCAACTCAATTGCACTTACCAATAACAACAATATCAAAGGAGCTCTGGTAGTGAAGTGGCTACAACACAGGCTGCTAATCTCAAGGTTGGCTGTTGGAAACTACCAGCTGTTTTACAGGAGAAAGAGGAGGCTTTGTGCTCCTATAAAGAGTTACAATCTCGGAAACCCTGAACAGGGTTGCTGTGAATTGGAACCAACTCCATGGCACACCACCATCACTGCCATACTTTATCAAGCATGGTGTCCTTTTCCACAGATTTGTGCTTTCTGATAACAAGTCCAGCGTGTATGAGATGAAGTCTCCCCATCCTTGCTCCCAAGGAACACTCTGGTTGTCCTTCTTCCAAGACGGATTGGTTTGTTCTTCTGGAAGTCCATGGTAATTTTTCTAGTCAACACCAAAATTCAAAGGCATCAATTCTTCTTTACTCTTTCTTACTCACTTCCAGCTTTCACATGCATGTGAGGCAATTGAACATACCATGACTTGGATCAGGCGCACCTTAGCTCTCAAAATGATGTCTTCCTCTTTTACACTTTAAGACATCCTTTGCAGATTTGCCCAGTGCAATATGTTACTTGATTTCCTGACTTCTGCTTCCATGACCAATAGTTATAGATTCGATAAAATGAAATCCTTGGCAGCTTCAGTCTTTGCTGTTTATCAAGATGTTGTCTATTAGTAAGTTGTGAGTATCTTTATACTAAAAGCTGGAATTTTAGACTTCTTGGCTTTCAACATCAAGTCCTCTTGGCTTTCAGCAAGCAAGGTTGTGTCATATGCATATTTCAGGTTGTTAATGAGCCTGACTCCAATCCTAATAGCGTGACTTGCTTCATATTGTCTGATTATTTGCTTACCATGTAGATTGAATAATTGGAGTAAAAGTACACAACCCTGACACACCACTTTCCTGATTTAAAATCATGCACTATCCCCTTATTCTGTTGAAGATTGCTTCTTGGTCTATGACCAGGTTCCTCATGAGCACAATTAAGCATTCTGGGATTCCCATTCTTCACAGTGTTATCCATAGTTTGTTACGTTCGGTGTCCTTTTGGTCCCTTGTTCCCTACTTTCCTACTATTTCCTTCTTTTGTGGTAAGTTGATTTCTGTAGTGACCTATTTTGATGCTCTGCTGTGTGTTAGACGTTGTCTTTGTGTGTACTCAGTGATTATATCTGACATGCTGACTTTATAAATCTTGATTGAATTAACACCAACTTTTCTTCCGTTGTCTAAGGAAACTGCTCTTAAATATTTCTGTCCTCCACTTTTTTTTTTGCTATTGTCACAAACTACAATTTCATGTGAAGTCACAAATTACAACTTTATACAATGTGTATCTCAAAATATGGAATTATAACTCTTTAAGTCATTTGTCTTTTAAATCTTGGCGTTACAAGCAAAAAATGCAATAATGCTGTTTTATTTTTGCCTATATAGTTATCTTTCCTGGAGATCTTTTTTTTTCTTTTTTCATAAAGTTCCAGCTACTTCCTAGTACCTTTTCATTTTAAACTGAAGCACACCCTTTAACATTCCTTGAAGGAGTCGTCTAGTGATAACAAACTCCCTCAGATTATCTAGGAATGTTTTAATTAACCTTCATTTTTAAAAGGCCTTTGGCTGGATATAGAACTTTCATTGGTAGCTCTTTATTTCTTTCACAAACTGAAATATATCATCTAATTCCTTTCTGTTTTCTATGGTCGGCAGTTCAAACTCACCAGCCACTCCTCAGAAACCCTGTATAGGGTTGCTATGAGTCAGAACTGACTCCATGGCACATAACTACCAACCACAATGTTACTTAAAAAAAAAAAAAACTGTTGTGGATTCAGTGAAGGTTTACAAACAGATCATCTGTCCCACTTTCAACAAATCATATACTTGGTGTTGTTTTAATGATTGCAATCCTCTCCATGTACCGTCAGTTCACAGTATTTACCTCCATTCATTTGAACACTTGCACTCCTCCCTGGGTCTTAGACTACCTTCGTATTTCCTGTGCCAGTCTCTCACTTGTTAATCTTACCGAGAACCCCTTGTACATGGCCCCTTTGTTCTCTAGCACCTTTTAATCTTTGTCTTTTTACAATGTTTTTTAAAGTTTGAGTTTATCCAATTTGTATTGAGCTTCTTGAATGTGTAGATACATGTCTTTCATCAAACATGGTAAGTTTTAGACAATTATTTCTTCAATTTTTATTATTATTGTTATTATTATAGTCCTTTTTGCCTTCAAAGTTGTGTTCTGGTTAGTTTTCTTCCCATCTGGATTATTTTAATTGTCCTATATTTAAGTTGGGGAGCACAGTGACTCTGTAGGATAAACAGTAGACTACAAGCCACAAGGTCAGTGGTCTAAGCCCATCAGCTTTCTCAGCATGAGAAAGGGGAGGCTTTCTGCTCCCACAAATATTTATAGACTTGGAAACCATATACAGATTCACTATGAGTTGGAACCAACTCCATGACACAGAAAAACAACAATATACAAGTTTACTGATTCTCTCTTCAGTCTGCTTAAGCCTGCTGTTGAAATCTCTAATGGTCTTAGCTAAACTTTTCACATCTAGAATTTCTGTTTAATTCATTTTCATAATTTCCTTCTCTGTACTGATAATTTTGTTCACACATTTTGTTCTTTGTCTATGTTTTCCTTGATCTATTTGAGCACATTTAAGACCGTCATTTTATAGTTTAATGTGTGGTGTTTTTGAAAAATCGTTTCTGCTAATTCTTGTTTTTGTTTCTTTGAATAAGTCATAATTTCCCTTTACTTTGTATAGTGATTTTTTTTTTAATAGCTGAACATTTGGAATGTGTTTTCAATAATTAGAGGAATGTATGCTGATGTATTACTGACCTTTCTGATTGCCTTCAGGTAGATGTGATCGGGAGATGGACTTCCCTTTTCACTTTTCTTATTACTCACCTCTGAGTAACTGTAGTAGGTGTTGGCTGCCTATCTAGTGTATAGCAGCTGGTATTGGCTCTTGCCTGGATGGTGGTATTTTACAGGGCGCGATAGAAGCTTAGCTATATGACCACACTTGCTGTCTCTTCTTGGGTAACGTAGGGAGAGAAACAGCTCCCTGAAGATAAAAGGGGCACTATAAAACAAAACAGCCAGAAAAAAACAAAACCCCAAACAAAACAGATTGGGTACTGCAGCCTATAATCACATAAAAGAGAAGAGGGGAAAAAAATCTGTAGCAAAATATGAGCATGACTTTAACGCCCCTCTCTCAGCTGCTTGCCTTCAAGGCCACCGGAGAAATTTCAGGATGTTACTTTGCTCCTTATGATGTAACTCAGGATTTAATTTTCATCCTGTTTCCTTTTCAGTCTGTCTCTCCCCCACTCCACAACCCTGCTTAGGACTTTTTTTCTCATGATAGACAGTTTAGGGTTAGCTGTAGCCATTTTGGGGGACTGTTCAGTTTTAAGAAATGCCTTTACCCTTCTTAGAACCTATGTGCAATGTTGTTTGATTAGCTGGATCTGTGCACAGGCATAGTAGAACCCTCCGAGTGGTGGTGTCCACTCGCCCAGGTACCCCCTCCAGTCACTTGAGTGGAGGTGCGCAGACAGCGGAGACCAATGAACAGAGAAAGAAAAAGAATGTCCACACCTTTATCTTCAAGGATGGGTCAGACCTCTGCATTGGGAGCGCACCTCTGATTCTTCTCCCACTCCATCAAGCCCAAGATGGCAGCTCTGGGAGCAGCTGAGAGCTACCAATCAAAAAATTCTACCTTTCTTGCTTCTGCTACAAATTCCACTGGCTGTAAGCCTTTAAAACTTTCTAAATATTCCTTTATATGTAGTTCCGAGTTCTAAGACGGTCCCCTGAACCTGTTTCATCTGGTATTCTATGTTGTTGGTGGTGGAGGTCTGCACCGCACTCCTCCCTAATCCACCATCAAGCCCTGCCTCCCTCTTACCATTTTTAAGTTGCCTTTTTCTTGATTCAGGGTTCATTTAGCTTCTGTAAGCTCTGATTGTTTTCTAGAGTTCTGGAAAAGTTGTTTGTGATAGTTCCTGCCTGTTTTATTTTAAACTTTATTATATAAAGTGATATGATGGAAAGTTGATCACAACATTCCAATGAGGTGCTATTGAGAGGTTCTTGTCTACTGGCCTGTTGACACCCTGGCTAAGCGCTCAGCTGCTAACAGAAAGGTCAGTGATTCGAACCCACCAGTCACCATGCAGGAGAAAGATGTGGCAGTATGCTTTCTTAATGGAAGCTCCATGGGGCAGTTCTTCTTTGTCTTATAGAGTCCATGTGAATCGATATCATCTCTGTGGTAATGGATTTGGATCTACTGACCTAAAAGTAACAAGTAAGTAAAGTCAGAAGTCATTAAATACTAAAAAAGAATGCTGAAGGAAATTAAACTTAAGAAGGATTGCAGTTCAAAACTATTTCAGTACCATTTCCAAAGTAATTTCCCATTAAAACATGTCAACAGTTGTCATCAGACATCAATAAAAAAATGACTGTAGCTATAGTGTATAAAGAGCCAACACTACTAAGAAAAGACACCTTATGCATTTTCTTCACTAGCTCCATTTTGCAATATACTTCGGTAAAACCCCGAAGTTTGTAAGACTGGGGTTTGTAAGACTGTAGTCTTTAAAGAAGGAGACTGCCATATTTTTCTTTTGCAGAGTGGCTAGTGGATTTGAACCACTGAACTTTCAATTAGCAACTGAGTGCTTAACTACTGCACCACCTGGGCTCCTTTGAAGTGCTTTGTTGGTCAGATAAACTAATTGATGGGCCATATTTAGAGAGCAGTCAAATCCTCACTACAACTTCCTCTGAAGTCTATAAAACATCCAGAACTTGAAATCCAGCAGGGGGCCTTGCTGTAGCTTATCAGAGAGACCTTCTACTCCCCCAACATCTCCTGCATACCCCAAAGTTTTACCCACCCATCAACCCTCTGCTATGTTGTTGGTAGTGCCATCAAGTCTCTTGTGATTTATAGTGACTCTATGCACAATAGAATGAAACACTGCCCAGTTCCGTGCCAGCCTCACAATTGTTACACTTAAACTGATTACTGTTGACACTGTGCCAGTCCAGCTCACCGAGGGTTGTCTTCTGTTGCTGACCTTCCACTTTATGAAGAATGATGTCCTTCTCCAGAGATTGGTCCCTCCTGATGACATGTCTGAAGTATGAAAGATGAAGTCTCTCCATTCTGGCTTCTAAGGAGCATTCTGGCTGTACTTCTTCCAACGTCCAGCTTTCATATACATCATGCACAAGAGGCTTTTGAAAATACCATGGCTTGGATCAAGTACACCTTAGCCTTCAAAATGATGTCTGTGCCTTGAACACTTTAAAGAGGTCTAGTGCAGCAGATTTGCCTAGTGCAAGAAGTCATTTGATTTCTTGGCTGCTGCTTCCATGAATGCTGATTGTCTTCTTTGACAATTTCAATCTTGTCTCCATTTATCATGATGTCATTGATCCAATTATGAGAACTTTTGTTTTCTTTACATTGAGATGCAATCCATACTGAAGGTTATATTCGTTGATCTTCATCATGTTTTATTCATGCTGAGATATAAGGCCCATTGAGCTCATTCCTCATTTTTCAAACTTAGCCATTCAAAACTCATAATACATACTTATTTCCTCTAAAAATATTAGGGATCACAGCTCAGAGATCCAACAAGTCAAGTTTAAAATCAAGTCCTTGTTCTCTTTGTGTAGACTGATACATAGGGAAGTAAATATACAAATGAAGATCTATTACCAAGGAGAGTCACTTTCTACATTTCTTTTATGATTCTCCTTCTGGAATATCAATGAGATAACAATGGCGGAACTGACAATGTGGACATTATCTAGTGGTGGTGGTGGCAGTTATGTGTCATCAAGTCATTTCTGACTCATTGAGATCCTGAATAGGGTTTCCAAGGCCATAAACCTTGACCGGAGCAGGAAGCTTCATCTAGTACAGTTTGTGGATGATTATAAAGGAGTACTTCATATTTTTAAAGAACCTTGTGAAATAACAGTGCTGCGGATTAATGCATGTGCTAGACTGCAATGTCAGTTTGAACTGCAAGGTCAGCAGTTCAGACTCACCAGCCACTCCTCAGAAACCCTATACAGGGTCGCTATGAGTTAGAACTGGCACAATGACACTAGACAACAAGCCACAACAACAGTGCAATAACTTTATAATTATGGATAAATTGCCACATTTTAAAGTATCTCTGTTAGGTCTAAGGCTATTCTAAATAACAATGATTCTCATCTCAGCTCATACAGATTCACATTTCTAAAGAGTAGAGCAATTAGCTTACCCTGTAAAGAGCAGTCTTCTCACAACCAGCTAATGATGAGCTGAGCTCCTTGGCTCTTCTTTAGCATGGTTCAGAAAAGCAGAGTTGGAATGAGAGTGGCCTGGGCCTGCCCTTCTGGGTTTCCTGGAATAAGTATTCAGTGGGACAAGGATATCTTGCACTTCCACTGAGGATTACCCATGAAGGTATCACCCAATATTTTTGTTTTGTTGTATTTTTTTAAGTGGTTTCAGCTAACCAAAGAGAACAAAATGAGTTACTCTTCCATTCTAGGAATCAAAAAATGATTCCAACTCATGGCAACCATAGCATTTTCAATGACTGCTTTTTTGGAAGCAGATTGCCAGATCTTTCTTCTGAGGTACCTTTGGGTGGACTTGATCCTCTAGCTTTCTGGTTAGCAGCCAAGCATGTTAAGCTTTTGCATCAGCCAGGGACTCCTCCATCTTTGCAGTACACCTGCTTCTTGTTTTTAGACTGCCTCATTATCTGATATTTTGAATATACAATAGTAGCAAAATATCTACTGTTTGACTATGCTGCACATTAACTAGGTGGTAGCATGCTGGCAACAGCTGCTGAGTATCTTCTCCCTAAAGTAGGGTCTACAAGTTGGACCACACTGCCCCACATCCTTTGCTCCCTTTTGGTGTGGATGCCTGGTCCAGCTGTCATGCAGAGCTGGCTTCCTCTGTGTCCATAGTCTCTGGGTGAATGTTCAGGCAGTCCTGAGCCAGAGAGCACCTGTTCTGGATTCTGAGATCTTATGAGGTCTGAGGCCCTGCAGCTAAAAATTGCCAGCAGGGAAGAATGGAGAAGGTGTTTGGAGGAGATGTGTGTGAGTTTGATAATATCCTAAAGTAAGCTGAACAGATCCTGAAACTTCGTCTCTGTGCACAGCCAGGCTCCCAGTGCCCTCTCGGGAAACCATAGGCCTCGGTGTCTTGCCAGAGCACCTCTGAAATCGTGAATCCAAGACTGGCTGGAATGGGAGTGGGTCCTGGAGGCAGGAAGCTCTGACCCAGCAGAGGAGGAAGATGAAGTGGTTAAACTATGGACGCTCCAGTCAGGCAACCCAGCTACACCCAGCTTTGTTTCCTCCAAGCTTCTTTCTCCACAGAGGAGTAATCTGTAACTGAACTTGTCATAGTAATGAGCACATTTGTAAGTCTTAACTGTTATTATTTCTATGTTTAGATTTTCTAAATAAGAAATTGGACAAATGGATGGTCTAAAAACAGAAAAAAAAAATCTTACAGTTCGCATAATGCTCATTTTCACATAACAACCTGTTTTTTGGAACCTAACCAGGTCGATAAGTAAGGAGTGAGTACAGTCATTATAGATGACACAGATTGATAGACACAGTAGCGAGTCCAACAAAAATCCATGGATTTCTATGTGCAGAAACTGTACCAGGGCTGAGAAAGCACACCATTTGCTTTTTGATAAGATAAAGGTCATTCTCTCTGTGGATGAATCACTTTTGAAGGTGACCCATTTACTGAGGGAGCGCTTCCCAGATGTTCATGAGAAAATCCCCTGCTCATGTCCTTAACTACATTCACAGACATTTTAGAGTGTGTTTCCTACATTCTAGCTCCCATCTTTAGTAAATGCAAAGAAGACAACTCTGAAATTCCCAGCTATGACTTCTATCACTAAAAGGTCCACTACAAAAAGCTCTTCTGTCGGAACAGAACAGATACTAAAATACAGAATACACGTATTCAAATTTTGGCCAAGAAGTGTATGCTGTGCTTTGGAATTCTTAAGCACAGACATACTCTCTTGGGACTCAGAGCCAGTATGTCTGTATAAGACCAGGACTAAGTAGTGTGCCTGTATCTATACTTTCAGCAGTTCTCACACAGACATTAGCTACAAATGCAGTGTGCTCAAGAAAGCTCGAAATAGTCAATAGCAGAAAGTCTAGTGTTTTCCTCCTAATTGACAATGCTGATCAAATTTAATGTAATTAAAGTACATTTCACAACACATAATGGAATGCCATATAAAGCCTTTCTCAAAGCATTAAGATATGGTTTTTCTCCTAGTCTGTGTCTTTAAACAACTTTAAACAACTCTTGCTTTTAGAAGTGAAGAGCTCGAGGGCCAGAGAAGAGTTCATCTGTTTTAATCTAATTCATTCGGGAGAGAGATGAGGCTTTCTGCTCTTATGAAGATTTAAAGCACCGGAAATCCTATAAAGGGTGGTTATGAGTTGGAACACACTCAATGGCACTTAACAACAGCAACAGCAATCTAATTAATACAAATGACTACTTTTAAGAAAGGTGTGAGAAAGGCACATGTAAATTCTTTCCCCAGCATCTCATCCCTGTTGGTGACTCCCAACTGTCATTTCAGCAATTTCACGAAAAGGAATGTGTTTTAAGCAAACCTGTGGGGTAGGAAAAGGGAACCCATGACCAGAAATGTCAGCCAATCACTGTGATTAATGTTCTGTCCTCCAGATACTAAAAGTACTTCTTTATGACCACAACTGGCATTCAGTTCAGTTAAGTTTCTCTTGAAGCTTTCTTGGCTGTTCAGACATCATCTGTTATTTGCACACCTGACAGGAGCTATGGAGACCCCTGATTCATTCCCTAGAATTGTTATATGAAAAGATCACAATTTGGGTAGCTTATAAATACAGAAAGTATCTTCTAGCAGATGTAGAAGCTTTCTGCTGTTGTTAAGTGCTGACTCAAAATGACCCTGTACAACCGACTGAAACAGCCCCCTGTCCTGCGCCATCCTCACAATTGCTGCTCCACTTGAGCCTGTTGTTGCCGCCATTGTGCCAATCCATCTTATTGGAGTTCTCCTTCACTCGCGCTGTCCCTCCACTTTACCAAGCCTGATGTCCTTCTCCAGGGACTGGTCCCTCCTAACAATATGTCCAAAGTATGAGAGACTAAATCTAGTCATCTTGACTTTTAAAGAGCACTCTGACGGCACTTCTTCCAACACAGATTTTTTTTTGTTCTTCTGGCAGTCTATAGTACTTTAATATTCTTTTCCAATACTATAATTCAAATACATATGTTCTTCTATGAATTCTTTCTTTCTGATTATCCAACTTTCACATGCATACGAAGCTACTGGAAATACCATTGTTTAGGTCTGTTGCACTTTAGTCCTCAAACAGACATTTTTGTTCTTGAACACTTTTAAAGAAACCTTGTGCAGCAGATTTGCCTAATACAATACATCATTTGATTTCTTGACTGCTGCTCTGATGAATGTTTCTGTTGGATCCAAGCAAACTGAAGTCATTGGCAACTTCAATCTTTTATCCTTTCATCATGATTTATTCATTGCTCCAGTGGTGAGGATTTTTTTTTTCTTTACACTGAGGTGCAAACCATACCTAAGGCTGTGTTCTTTGATCTTCATCTGTAAGTATCGCTTTTAGCAAGCAAGGTTGTATCATCTGCATATTGCAGGTTGTTAATGAGTCTTTCTCCAATTCTGATGCCATGTTCTTCATCATGTAATCCATTTTCTCAAATTATTTGTTCAGCATACAGGTTGAATAATTATAGTGAAAGAATACAACCCTGGTGCACACTTTCCTAATTTTGAACCATTCATTGTTCTCTTGTTCTATTCGAACATCTGCCTCTTGGTGTATGAACAGGGTCTTCATAAGCACAATTAAGTGTTTCAGAATATTCATTCTCATAGTGTTGTGTATAGCTTGTCATGATCCACACAGTTGAAAACCTTTGCATAGTCAATAAAGCACAGATAAACTTTTGTCTAGTATTCTCTGCTTTCCGCCAAGATCTATCTGATTTGAACCTATATCCCTCATTCTATTTCCTCCTGTGAATCTGGCTTGAACCCCTGGCAATTCCATGTCAATGTAGTGTTGCAGCCATTTTTAAATTATCTTTAGCAAAATATGACTTGCATTTGATATTAGTGATATTGTCCTATAATTTCCATATTCCATTGAGTTACCTCTCTTTGGAATGGACACGACTATGGATCTCTTCCAATCAGTTGGTCAGGTATCTGTCTTCCAGATTTCTTGGCATAGATGAGTGAGTACATCCAGTGCTGCATCAATTTGTTGAAAGATTTCAATTTGTATTCTGTCAGTTCCTGGAGTCTTGGTCTTTGTCAATGCCTTCAATGCACATTGGACTTCTTCCTTCACTATCATTGGTTCTTGATTATATGCTACCTCTTGAAATGGTGGAACATCTACCATTTATTTTTGGGACAGAGACAAAGTGTATACCTTCCATCTTCTTCTGATGCTTTCTGCATCTTTCAGTATTTTGCCCAGAGTATCCTTCAGTATTTCAAGTCAAGGCTTGATTTTTTTTTCCTCTTGGTTCTTTCAGCTTGAGAAATACTGAGTGTATTTCTTTTTGGTTTTCTAACTCCAGATCTTTACACATTTCTTTATATATTT
>NW_006408562.1:9627870-9653589 GCF_000296735.1 Chrysochloris asiatica | reverse complement strand
TCCGCACGAGCTGGTTCCCGCCCTGCCCCCTCAAGCCCAAAGGAGCTAGGGATGCCGCGGCGCCCTTTTAAAAAGCCTGTAATTCCTTGCACAGTGATTTCTCAAAGAAGCGGGTCTAAGGCTTTGGCGCACTAAGATTTATGCGGGCCGTGAGACTGTGAATTCCTACCTGGGAGGTTTAACTCGCGAGTTTCTCCCCTCCCCCGATCCCGGAGCCCCCACTCACTTGCACCACCTGGCCTCCCTGGCAAACCGGAAGTGGTAGAATTCTTCAGTTTCATTATTACTGGTTTTCATGGTTGGTGCATAATTTTGAATAATAGTGGTATTAACTCATCGTCCTTGTAGGTGTATTGATATTATCCTATCACAGAGCATTATACTTCAAGATAGGTCTTGAAATCTTCTTTTTGATAATCAATGCAACATCATTTCACTGCAATTTGTCATTCCTGGCATAGTAGACCATGTGATTATCAGATTCAAAATGGCCAATATCAGTCCGTTTCAGCTCACTAATACCTAGGATATCAAGGTTTATGCATTCCATTTCATTTTTGACAACTTTGAATTTTCTAGATTCATACTTCATACATTCCAGTTATTAATGGATTTTTTACAGCCATTTCTCCACATTTTGAATTGTGTACCATCAGCAAAGGACGGTCCAAAAAGCTTTCATTCATGCTGTCATCACTAAGTCTTCTGTGAGGAATCAGTTCTTCCCCAGTGTTAAGTGTCTTACAACGTGATGGGCTCATCGTCTGGCACTATATCGTACAATATTTTAGTGCAATTCATGACGTTTCAATGTTCAGTATTCTAGTGCTATCTGATAGTGTGGTCTACTGTTATGGCACTGTAGGATCAGCACTGGACTGTGCATCACAGGGTTGGTGGTTCAAATTCACCAGATGCTCCTTGGAAACCCTATGCAGCATTGCTATGTGTCAGAAGCAAATCGATGGCACTTAACAACAACAACATCCGATAGTGTTCACTACTGTTTATAAGACTTTCGGTGGCTAAACATTGGGAAGTAATCCACCTCTCCTTTACCTGTGTCTGTCTTAGTCTGGAAGCTCAACCTAAATCTGTCTACCATGGGTGATGCAGCTGGCATCCAAAATACCAGTGACATAGCTTCCAGCATCACAACAACATGCAAGCCACCACAGTGTGACAAACTGACAGATGAGGAGTGGTATAGTAGCTAGAAGTCCAAATCAATGGGTCAGCCATGTTGATTCCTTGTTAGGACTCTGTTTCCTGTCTCTCTCCTAGCTTCTGTTGACAGCCAGCGATCCTCTCTGTTTCTGTGCTTCTTCTCCTATAGAAGAATTTCACTGATTGAATTTGTATGCATACTACTCCAGGATGACCTCACATTAGCCTAACTGTTGATGTCTTTAAAGATGTAATTTTTAAACAATGTCATGTTCACAAGTACCAGGTTAGGATATTGACATGTATGGGGCGGGGGTGGCACAATTCAACCCATAATGAGACAAAGTGGGTCCGTATATTTACATGTGCTGTGTCTTCTGGTTGGTCAATGTCTTTTCCCTAATAAGTTCCTCAGTTCTTCCAGGTCTGCTCAGCACACTTACTAGTCTCCATCTCCATGGACTTTTTGAGCCTGGATCAGTACACTTAATGAAACAAATCAATAATGTCCTTTATGTTTATTTCCTAAAGAGTCAGGTCTGCTTTCCTGGGAAGTTTCATTTCATCCTCTGGACTTGGACATGTTGCGTCACACAGAGTACCATGTTTTCAAATCTTTCATCAGAGGGTTTCATTGTCACTAAACCTAAGTGAGGGTTTTCAGAAGAATATTTCAGATTCACAACACCTCCACTCTCTGCTTTGGCAATGATGACAGTATATGAATCCCTCCAAAATTCACAGACTAGATAATTTATTTCACCATGAACACAAATTCAGTATTGTTCACTGTGCAAACTTCCCAGTTAAGGATGCAGTAAAATTTGTGCACCACAGTTATTGTAGTTACCTACACACCCTCGGAAACCCTGTACAGGGTCGCTATGGGTCAGAACCGACTCGATGGCACTTAACAACAACAACAACAACAGTATGATGCTGTGGGATAAAGCACTGGACCTCAAGGTTGGTTTGTATTACAGGGTCAGTGGTTCAGTCTCACCAGCTGCTCTATAGAAACTCTATACAGGGTCACTATGAGTTGGAACCAACTCTAGGGCACTTAACAACAACCTGGCTATCATAACTGAAGTACCGCAGGTGAGTGGCTTGGAAACACAGGAGTCACTTTCTCACAGTTCTAGGTACAGAAGTACCAATATGGGCTTCAGGCCTGTTGATTACTTCTGTGGGCATTTCTCTTCGTTTCTGGTATATACTGGAGATTTTTTATGTTGTTTTGCTTTTAGACGGGTCCTCACATGACACTTTGAATTTCCTCTGTGCGTGTCTCTGTGTCTATCTTGCTCTTTCTATAAGTCAGAACTGATTAGATTTGGACCCAGTGTATACTTCCATGATTTGTACTTTCAAGTAGGATCACATTCACAAGTATATGCACCAGGACATCAATAGCCATTTTAGGAGGAAATAATTCAATCCATGGTACCAACTGTATCTTTTAACTTATATATTTTAGACATACCCTCCACAACAACTTGCATATTTTAGACATACCCTTCACAACAAGATAGGTGAACTTAGCTTTTTTGTGTTTAAACCCAACTTCTGAAATAATTTAGAGGATTAGGTTCCCTTGGGTGTGCTATTTATTTATTTATTTTTACTGGCTAAAATGCTGACCTCAAAATCAAGGCATTCATGGGGAGTTTGAGTATTCTGTTCGGTTGATAGAAGACCAGCACAAGCCAATACACACTCTAGAGATTCAAGAATGAAGACTTTTCATTCTAAACCAATAACCTAGACAATTTCTGGTTTCTCTATCTGAACATGGGGCTGTTTGCTTTTGTTTTGTTTTTTAATTTGAGGAGAATCTTTAAGCAATAATTGACGCAAGTTTTAAATATTTCTTTATCTGTTAAAAAGCTCTTCACAGGTGCCAACAAGTTCTGTCAAAGCTGAGACAAATGACAACATCACCATATTTACCAGGATCCTAGATGGGCTCTTGGATGGCTACGACAACCGGCTTAGACCTGGTCTTGGAGGTGAATGGACCCTTCTCATCATGAAAACCATGCTGCCCCAGAAAAAGCTGAAATCCAGCGTCAGGTCTTGTATGCTGTGACACAGGAAGTGAGGAAATTTAGTTTCCTGAGATAGCCTCCCTGCCATGATCTAGAGTCTGTGTTTATTTCCACATGAAAGAAGCTACAAGCAGGGTCTCCCTAACCTATCCCTGTACACTCCCAGTTTTTAAAAGAGGAATCTCCAACCAGTTCTTTGATTTATTAAAACTAAGAGAACCCATGTTAAAAAAAAAAAATGGTATCAGCTTCATATTTTATTTAAGACAGTTCTTTCCAGAAATTCACTGGTACATGCAGGCGCTTTTTGTACTGGGGTCATAGTATCCACATTGATTGTATGAAAGTTGATTTTTTTAAAAAAAATTTCTAATGGAATGTGCTTTCAGGACACATTTTTACAGCTTAATTTTATAGTTAAGGGTTGTCTCACTATTGTTTCATTTCTAGGCAGAAATGTTCTTGGCTTTAGCAGGTTCCAACACAGTCCATTGGAACTTGCTCTGTTAGGTAATAAGGACCCTTGTTGTTGTTAGATGCCGTCAAGTAGAACAAAACCCTGCCCAGTCCTGCACCATGCTCACAACTGTTATGCTGAAGTCAATTGTTGGTACAACTGTATCAGTTCATCTTGTTGCGGACCTTCCACCCTTTCCTGACCCTCCACTTTACCAAGCATGATGTCCTTCTCCAGGGACTTACCACTCCTACAAACATGCCTAAAGAACAAGAGATGAAGGCCTAGAATGCATCCTCACTTCAAAGGAGCATTCTGACTGTCTCTTCCAATGCACATTTGTTTGTTCTTCTTACAGTTCATGATACTCTCAATATTCTTTTGGCAACACCGTAATTCAGATTTATCAGTTCTTCTATAGTCTTCTTTATTCATTGTCCAGTTTTCACATGCATATGAGGCTAGTGAAAATACCATGGCATGGGTCAGGTGCAACTTAGACCTTTAAGTGACATCTTTGTTCTTAAATCTTTAAAGAGGTCTTTTGCAGCAGATTTACCTACTATAATTGTTGTTGTTGTAAGTGCCACTGAGTCGATTCCAACTCAGAGTGACACTGTATATGGTTTCCAAAGAGCAGCTAGTGGGTTTGAACCACTCACCTTGCGATTCACAGTTCAGTGCTGCAGCAGAATGCAATACATGGTTTAATTTCTTGACTTTTTTTGTGTGTGTGAGTGCTGATTATGGATTCAAGGCAAATGAAGTTTTTGACAACTTCAATCTTTTCTCCATTATTATGATATTATTTTTTCATTCAGTTATGAGGATTTTTGCTTTTTTTATTTTTTATTTTTAGGTGCAGTCCATACAGAAGGCTGTAATCTTTGATCTTCATCAGTAAATATTTTAAATCTTCTTTGCTTCCAGCAAGCCAAGTTGTGTCATCTACAGAATGCAGGTTGTTATTGGGTCTTCCTTTAATACTGATGACCCCTTCTTCTCACATACTCCAGCTTCTTGTATGATTTGCTCAGTCTACAAATTGAATAAGTCTAGTAACAGAATACAATTTTTGCATACATCTTTCCTTATTTTAAACCATTCAGTATCTCTTTGTTTTGTTCTAACAACTGCCACTTGGTCTATGTACAGGTTCCTCCTGAACACACTGTTCTGAAATACCCAGTCTTCTCAGTGTTTTCCATAGTTTGTTAAAATCTACAGAATCAAGTCCCTTGGCATAGTCAATAAAGAACAAGTAAACATCTTTCTGGTATTTTCTGTTTTCAGCCAAGATTCATTTAACATCAGCAATGCTATCCTGTGTTCTACATCCTCTTAGACTCTGCAATGAATTTCTGGCAGCTCCCTGTCAATGTATTGCTGCACCCATTTTTAATTATCATCAACACATTTTTACTTACATGTGATATTAATTATATTTCTTGATGATTGCTGCTTTCCACTGGGTCACTTCTCTTTGGGATGGGCAAAAATGTGATTCTTTTCCAATCAGTTGTCCAACTTTTTTGGCGTATATGAGTGAGAGACTCCAGTGCTATACCATTTTGTTGAAAGATTTCCATTTGTATTGCATCAATTCCTGGAACCCTGGTTTTTAACCAATGCCTTCAGTGCAGCTGGACTTCTTCCTTAATCAGTTCTTGATCATATACTACGTTATGAAATGGTTGAACATCAACCAGATCTTTGTGGCTCAGTGATTCCTTCATCATTCAATGTTTTGCCTTTAGAATCCTTCAACGTTGCAAGCTGAGGCTTGATTATTATTTTTTTTTCTTCAGATATTTCAGCTTGAGAACTGCTGAGTATATTCTTCCATTTTTGTTTTCTAACTCTTGGTCTTTCCACACTTCATCTTAATATTTTAGTTAGATTTTTTGAGGTGCCTTTTGAATTGCTCTTGTTCAGCTCATTTATGTCCTCATTTCTTCCAGTAGTTTTAGCTTCTTCACATTCAAAAGCAAGCCTTAGAGTCTGTTCTTACGTCTATTTTGGTCTTTTCTTTCTTTCCTGTGTTTTTTGTTTGTTTGTTTTTAAGTTTTTATTGTGGATTGAGTGATAATTTACGTGGGATAACTTAAGCTTTACACTCATCCTATCATATTTTGTTTCATTGCAATGATTACAGTCCCCTCCATGCATCATCATTCAACAGCACTTGCTTCTTCTATTCCCTCTGTTTTTGTCCCTGTGTTTTTAATGACCTTAGCTTTCATCATGTATAATGTTCTTGATGTCATCACACAACTCTTCTTATATTCAGTCATTAGTATTTAATGCATCAAATCTCTTCTTGAGGTGGTCTCCAAATTCCAGTTTGGCACTGTAGGATAAGAAGTGGACTGGTAATCACAAGGTCGGCAGTTCAAACCTACCACCCACTCTTGGAAACCCTCAAAGGCAGACAGCAATAATATTCAAGGTCATATTTTGGCTCTTGTGAAGTTGTTTTAATTGACGGTCTTTTCCATAGTCGGTCTCTGGCCTTGTTTGGACAGATGATAATGAACTACTCCATCATCTCTTCCCATAATATGTAGTTAATTTGATTCTTGTGTATTTCATCTGGTGAGGGCTGTGTGTTTAGTCACTTTTTATGTTGTTGAAAAAATAATTTACAGTGAATAAGTCACTAGTCTTGCAGAATTCTATCACTAAGTATCTTCCAACCACTAATGGTGGTGGTGGTGGTGGTTATGTGTCATGGAGACGGTTCCAACTCATAGCAACCCTGTACAGGGTTTCCGAGGCTATAAATCTTTACAGAGCAGAAAGCTTCATTTTTCTCCCACAGAACAGCTGGTAATTTCGAACTGCTGACCTTCCAACCACTGATACTTCCTCTTTATTTCCAGATTTCACATTCTAATCACCTGTAATTATCAACGCATCTTGGTAGCATGTTTGATAAATTTCAGACTGAGCAAATTGGTAGAATTCTTCTAGTACATCACCACTGGCTTTAGTGATTGGTGTGTAAATTTGAATAATAGTGGTCTTCCTTGTAGGCTTATGGATAGTATCCTATCACAGACAGCATTTTACTTCAAGATAGATCTTGAAATGCTCTTTTTGTCCATGAATGTGACATCAGTCCTCACTGACATAGTAAACCATATGATTGATTCAAAATGGCTAATGCTAGTCCATTTCAGCTTACTAATTCCTAGGATATTGATTGTTACGCATTCCCTTTCACTTTTGATGACTTCCAATTTTCCTAAATTCATACTTTGTACATTTCCGTTCTTATTGTTAATGGACTTCCAGTTGTTTAGTCTCATTTGGAGTTGTGCCCCATCAACAAATGTAGGTCCTGAAAGCTTTGCTCCATTCACATCATTAAGGGCAACTCTACTTTGAGGCGGCACTTTTTTCCCAATTATATTTTAGTGCTTTCCAACCTGAGGCACTCATCTTCAGGCACTATATCAGACAATGTTCTACTGCTATTTAGAAAGTTCTTAGTGGCCACCCATTCAGAAAGGAACTGCTTCTCCTTATTCCTAGTCTGTGTTAGTCTGAAAACTACTCTGAAACCTATCTTGCAGAGATGACCTCTGATATTTAAAATACAGTTGGTGTAGCTTTTGTTATCACAGCAACGTACAAGCCACCACAGTAAGACAAACTGATAGATAATGGAAGTAGGAACCCTTTGGCACATGTCACTGTCCTATAAAAGATTTAGCTCTTCTCTAGCTAGTATTTGGATTTTCCATGATGAGATTCATTTCACCATTTTATCAAGAACATTCCAAATGGGACAATACCTTCCTTCATCTTACATGCCCAGATATCTGCACTCCAACAGTGTTATGTATTTACATTCGATCTAGTCACTTTCAGTAACCCCCAGATGCTGAAAACATTCAGCAGCCAGTTGAATGACCTCTGTTGCTCTGTCACTTTTTCATCCAGCCACAAGTTCTGTGTCCTTCCTGAGCTGGACACCAAAGATTCAATAGGAGAACATGGGAGGAGGAACAGGCAGGCATGAAAACCAACAAGCCTTATTTAAACCAATGCACACAGTCAGACATGCACCATGCAAATATGGTATTGCGGCACTTAGGGGGTCCTTTGGACCACAACAATACTGTTATACAATTTGGGTCTTTAGTGTGGGCACTCAGTGAATGTTTTCAGTTGCTGCTACTCATTTTGAATAATGCACTTTGAATATGGACCCTGCATGAGACCAGAAGGTTTTTCATGGCCCTGAGAGTTGCTAGGTAACACACGATTTTTCTACAATATTATTAACATTTTATGGCTTTTTATATTTAAAACAATTTTTAAATTCATGCAACATACAAAACATAACATAAAGGCAAGTATATCTTTTTTCCCCCAAAACATAATCAACACTTTTTTGTGTATCCTTTCCCTAAGATGACACAGTACCAACAATTTTGATTGGGGTTTTTATTAGAGATGCTTTCTCTTTGTGAATTGTGGATGCCTTCTAAAGCTTCTATTTATGGGAGTACACAATGAGGTGTAGTTAATACTGTTCTGAGTTTGTAGATGAGAAACTGAAACAGAAGTGTTTAGGAACATTCTTCAGAGTCATGGGACTTAAACCATGTTTGATTAAGGCCACTCCTAGAGAGCGCAGAGGTCTAATGAAGGCCACACAGTTTCCTTATGTTATGGGCATTTTACTTCATGTTACAACATGGAATCATTGATTTCATGTGGTATTTGCTAGCTTGTCCAGATATACTCAGGAATTATAGTAAAGTCCTCTGGATGCAAGAGTGAGCATGCTTTCAGAATGAAAACGTAATGCCTAAAGTGTGTTCATTGTGTGCAGTGTGACTGACCAGCATACTGTGTCTGTATTTCAGAGCGAATCACTAAGGTGAGGACTGACATTTATGTCACCAGCTTTGGCCCCGTGTCTGACACAGAAATGGTAAGTACCAGGACTGACCTGACACCATCAACCTGCATAAACAGTGAAAAGCTTCACCAGGGGCCTCTTCCACTCACTGTAATTAGCATCTCCCATTGCTTTAGGAATATACCATAGATGTGTTTTTCCGACAAAGCTGGAAAGATGAAAGACTGCAGTTCAAAGGGCCAATGCAACGCCTTCCTCTCAATAACCTGCTTGCCAGCAAAATTTGGACCCCAGACACGTTCTTCCACAATGGGAAGAAGTCTATTGCACACAACATGACAACACCCAACAAGCTCTTGCGGCTGGAGGACGATGGCACCCTACTCTACACCATGCGGTAATGTGAAGAGGGTGGGCTCAGTGTGTCCTGCTGAGTTCCAGGGGCCGGAGCCCAGGGCTAAGCAGGCACACAACGCAGGCAGCAGAGACCGGCTGCCATAAGCAGGCGAGATTTGGTTTGGGGGTTTGGTCAAGGGGAACAGTAGAGATGGCAGTGTATTTTTTTTTTTTTTTTTTACCTTTTGACCGTCTTGTACCAATGTAGGTTAGTTCTCCGGCTTACTAGGGGTTCAAAGATTTTGCTGTTTCTGTTTGTTTGGTTCAAGGTTAAGAACATCTTTGGGATTGTGGTCCAGCTTATGCAGCAGGGCAATTTCATTTTATTAATTTATCTTAGGAAAGTTCTCTTTGTTGCAGTTTTACAATCTTGAATTTTTAAAAAACCCATTTGTGGTATGCCTTTTTTCAAGCATTCCAATGATAAATTTTACTATTTTCACTTTAAATAATCATTGTTTTTGTCGTTGTTAAGTGCTGTTGACTTGGTTCTGATCCATAGGAACCCTGTACAGGGTTTCCGAGGAGTTGCTGGTAAATTTGAACTGCTAACCTTGCGGTTCAAATTGATCTTGTGGTCTAGTGCTTATCCTACAGTGCCACACCAGTACTCCAATTAAATGATCATTAATTGGTATGGTGCTATGGGTTAATGCACTGGACTGCAAAGTCAGTTTGAACCACAAGGTTGATGGTTCAAGCTCACCAGCCACTCCTCGTGAACTCTATACAGGGTCGCTGTGAGTCAGAACCAACTCAACAGCACTTAACAACAACCATCATCTTTTATTCTGAATTACATATTGCCTCTGAGTAAATCAATACATTGTCCAGTGAGATGTCTCCTCTATAGATTTCAGAGTTTCTGTGGACCTTAAGATTTAAAAGCATGCATGCATTTGTGTAAAGTTGACGTTATTGGAAGGCTGAAAGGAAGTCCTGGGCTGTTGTTGTTTGTTTGTTATTGTTGAGTGGATTCAGACTCAACACAAGTAACCACTTGTGCTCTGAGGAGACCCATACTTTACAGGCTTTTCAATCCTTTGATATTTTAGAAGATGGTCACCGGGCCTTACTTCCAAGGTGTCTCTGGATGAGAACTACTAGCAAACTTTTGGCTAATAGTTAAGTGCTTAGCTCACCACCAAAACACAGGCAGAGACCTGAATTTAATGCCATCTGATCAGTTGTCTGGGAAAACAGCATGATAGCTTGACAGATTGCTTGACCCCAGGTTGCATCATAAAGGGTTGGGTGGTGCTGGTTACATTCCATGGAGTCGGTTCTGACTCATAGCAACCCTTAGAGGGATTCCGAGGTTGTAAATCTTTACAAAAGCAGAAAGCCTCATCTTTCTCCTGTGAAACTACTGGTAGTTTCAAACTATTGACTTTGAGGTTAACAGCCTGACTCATAACCATTACACTACCAGAGCTCCTTAAAGAATTGGGTTGTTGTTGTTAAGTACTGTGGAGTCAGTCCCAACTCATAGTGACCCTGCACAGGGTTTCCTAGGCTGTAAATCTTTATGGGAGCAGAACGCCTCATCTTTCTCCCGCGGAACCACTGATAGTTTCGAACTGCTGACCTTGAGGTTAACAACCTGATTTGTAACCACTACGCTACCAGGAATAATCAAATGTGACGTTGGAAGAACACTTGGTTAGCCTGCCATGTGCCTGGGTTTTATTCATAGAATAAAAGTACTCCCAGGCCCCATCGCATTTTTATCCCCGATTCATTTCTGGTTCTTATTAAGGAGCTCTGGTAGCATAGTGGTTACGATTCAGGCTGCGAATCGCAAGCTCAGCAGTTCGAAACTATCAGCTGTTCCGCGGGAGAAAGATGTTCTGCTCCCGTACAGATTTACAGCCTTGGAAACCCTGTGCAGGGTCGCTATGAGTCAGAACTGACTCCACGGCACATAACAACAACCACATTCCTGAGGGAATACAGTTAGGTCTGAAGTCTAAAAAATATATCATAAAACTTATAGCTTCACTTTAGGAGGACCATGGGATGTCTGTCACATGCTCTGTTGATACTTACAAGTGGCTGTGAGTGTGGCCCACTATTTCAGAATAAGATTCAGAACTATCAGGGGATCTGTGCAGGTCACACAGCTGGGAAGAAGAGCAGCAGGAAGTTGAATGTCAGTCAGAGCACTTTCTGTGTTTAATACACCACGGGTGCAAATGTGAAGGATGAAGCACTATCAGACATAGATAAGCAGTCCCTAGATTACAAGCAAGTTCTATTTCTAAATCTGTCTTCTAGTCAAATTTGAACTTAAGTCTGAATAGTTTTATACATTTGTCTTAATATATGCTATAATTGTTACTGTTGTTAAGTGCCATCAAGTCAGTTCCGATTCATAGCAACCCTGAACAGAGTTTCTAAGGAGCAGCTGGTGAGTTTGAACTGCAGACCACGTGGTTTGCAATCCAGTGCTTATCCTATAGCATCACACCAGTAGTCCATATGCTATATATGCACCTTTATATGCATAAAAAACCAAACACTTCCAGATACTCAAAAACATCTTTAACATAATGCAGTAATAATAATAATAATAATGATGTTTTAATTTATATTGCAAAATCGCACTTGTTTGTTATTCCAAGCCATTGTATGTACCTCAAATTTTTAATACTCTAGGATTTACAAGGGTTGGTTTGTAACTCTGGGTTTTACATCAGTTGGACTTTCCTAACCCCGAAACGTGACCTTGGCATAACCATTATCAAAATGCCAGGCACAGGAGGAAGCCAGCGAGAACCAGAGTAAGTTGTCAACAGTAATTAGCAATTGTTTATGCAGAGAAAGTCTGCTAATAAGCTGCAAAGTTGATATTGAACCTCTTTTAGTCAATACATTTAAAAAATGAAAATAGTTCCACTTGGAAGTGTTATGTATTAAAATGTGATTACATTTTTCCTTATTGATTTAACAAAGATGGTGAACTAGTGAGAATACTAGTTACAAGATGAGTGACATCTTCCATCCCTCTCCCACATTGAGCGCTTCAGGAGTAGAGCCTGTCTGTGCTGTGGTTGGGCCTTGTAACACTGGTGACATACTTTAATTCAATAAGTCCCGTGCAGAACGTGTCTTAAGAAAATGATTAGGAAGATGGACTAAGCTAGTGCTCCTTGGAGGCCAGGATGGCCAAGCTTTGTCTCTCATACTTTGGACATATTGTCAGGAAGGACCAGTCACTGGGGAAAGATATCATGTTTGGTAAGGTGAAGGGCCAGAGAAAAAGAGGAAGACCCCCAACGAGATGGATTGGCCAAGTAGCAGCATTGATGGACTCAAGCGTGGCAACAATAGTGAGGTTGGCCCAGGATCGGGCAGTGTTTCGTTCTGCTGTGCATAAGGTCACTGAGTTGGTACCAACTTGATGGCACCTAACAACAACAACAAATATGTACAAAAATGCCATTATAGCAAGCATTAGAAAGAATATAAAATATAAAATTAGGTAAAAGTTTCAAATAAAACAGCTATATATTTTGAATTTTTCTCCCTTTTTTTTTTATTTATGACTTTGTTGTTGCTGTTGTTAAGTGTGTTCAAGTCAGTTCTGACCCATAAGAACCTGAATAGGTTTTCCAGGGAGCAGTTGGTGAGCTTGAACTCTGACCTTGCAGTTCAAAGTGACTCTAGACTTAAATAAAAAGATGAAATATATGAGTACAAGAAACTTGGATTTGTGTAATATACTTTATTATTAATGTGAACTGGGTGATAGTTTACATGGGAGAACGTGGCTATCTTGTTCAATGAAACAATCATTTCATTGCAATAATTACAGTCCCCTCCATGCATCAGCATTCAGTAGTATTTGCTTCCATTCCCACTGTTTGGTGTTTTTGCTTTTTGTTTTTTTTCGGGGAGTGTATACAAAAACACTCAGGAATATATAACAATTTAAACAATCAAAGGGCACATTCTGCAATCCTGCCTCCTGGCTGCCAGCACTTAGTTCTTCTCACACATAAGTCTGGAAATGATGGGGAAAAAAATGAACTTCTAAAGTAACTTCATAGAGATTATGAGAGTACATGGATAGGATTTATTTATCTTCATTCTTCACCATGTTCCAGAAATCATTTAAAGTAACATTCAAAGAGACACAATGGAGCAAGATAGAATTCTTTAATTAAGTGAATCAAAGGAGACCAAGGGAAACCAAGCCATTGGTGGCATTTGCTTCTCAAACATCTGCCACATAGTCTCTTGCTCTTGTCTAGGACCCATCTGAAATTTCAGTTCTGAAGAGCTTTCTATTAGCTAGTAGGTGGTCTCTTTTAGCATGAAAACAAAAGTCTACCAACCACTCAGGAGAAGCCCAGCTCTTCTTGATTCCAAAGAGAGAAACAGACATTTTCCTTTGATTCTCAAGGGAGGACAGCTTATGAAGTACTGAGCAGTTTCCTCTATGATGAATGTTGGTAGACAAAGCTGTCCATAGAATTGTACATCAGACAACTGGAAGGTTCCACTGTCCCCTCAGAGGGAAGCTCAGCCTAGCAGTCCTGCCTGGGATCTTTCTTTGCTCAAGTACAAGTACAGAGTCAAGAGATTAGACTCTGCCAGACATCATCTGTTATATTCTGTACAGAATACAAAGTTGTTGTTATACAAATTGGTTCCAACTTACAGCAGTAAAACACAGTCCGGTCACGCACCATCCTCATGATTGTTATGTTTGAACCCATAGATGCTGCTACTGTGTTAGTTCATCTCACTTGGGGTCTTCCTCTCCTCTGTTGACCCTCCACCTTACCAAGCATAATGTCTTTCTCAAGGGACTTGTCCCTCCTGACAACATGGAAATGACAAAGTCTCACCATTCTAGGGAACATTCTAATGTCATACTCCTTCCAAAACAGATTTGTTCATTCTTCTGGCAGTCCATGTTACTTTTAATATTCTTCACAACAACAATTCTTCTCTGATGTTCCTTTTTCATTATCCAGCTTCCACGTGATTTTGAGCCCATTGAAAACACCATGGATTGAGGGAGGCACACTTTAGTCCTCAAAGTGACATCTTTGTTCTTTAACACTTTAAAGAGGTCTTTTATAACAGATTTGCCCTAATGCAATTTGTCATTTGATTCTTGACTGCCACTTCCATGAGCACTGATTGTGGATCCAAGTAAAATGAAATCCTTGAAAACTTCAATCTTTTCAAAGTTTATCTTGATGTTGTTTATTGATCCCGTTGTGAGGATTTTGTTTTCTTTACATTGAGGTGCAACTCATACTGAATCCATATCTTTGATCTTCATTACTAAATACTTCAAGTTCTCTTGGATTTCAACAAACAAAGGTTTCTATTTGCATATCACAGATTGTTAATGAGTCTTCCTGTTAATGACAATTCTGATGCCATTCTTCTTTATATAATCCAAATACTTTGTCAGATTATTTGTTCAGCACACAGCTTTTTCAGTATGTGGTGGTTATGTGGCCGTGGAGTCAGTTCTGACTCATAGCGACCCTGTATAGGGTTTCCGAGGCTGTAAATCTTTACGGGAGCAGAAAGCCTCATCTTTCTCCTGTGGAACAGCTGGTAGTTTCAAATTGCTGACCTTGAGGTTCGCAGTCTGATTCATAACCACTATGCTATATGGTGAAAGGAGTCCTGGTGTGGTGCCCTGGGTTAATGCATTGGACTGCAAAATCAATTTGAACCGCAAGGTAGATGGTTCAAGCTCACCAGCTGCTCCTCGGAAACCCTATATAAAGTCGCTGTGGTTTAGAATCAACTCAGTGGCACTTAACAACAACAACATGGTGAAAGGATGCAAGCCTGAGCCAAACCTCTTCTGATTTTAAACTATTCGGTTCTGTTCTAATGACTGCCTCTTGGTCTATGTGCCATTTCCTTATGAGCACAATTAAGTGTTCTGAAGTTCACATTCTCTGCAATATTTTCTATAGTTTTATATGATCCACACAGTTGAATGAATGCCTTTGCATAGTCAGTAAAGCACAAGTAAACATCTTCCTAGTATCCTCTTTTTTCAGCTAAGATCCATCTTGACATCAGCAATGATATCTGTAGTTCCAAGTCTTCTTCTGAAACCATCTTGAATTTTTGACAGCTCCTTGTTGATGAACTGCTGAACTACTGTTAAATGACATTCAGCAAAATGTTATTTACATGTGATAATAATGTTGTTTTATGATGTCTGCATTCTCCTAGGTCATCTTTCTTTGGAATAGGCACAATTATGGGTCTCTTTCAGTTGGTTGGTGAGCTGGCTATCTTCCAAATGTCTTGGCAGAGATGAGTGAGTACCTACAGTGCAGTATCAGTTTGTTGAACATTTACATTGGTATTTCAGCAATTCTGGAGCATTGTTTTTCTCCAGTGTACCTGGGACTTCTTTCGGTACTGTTGGTTCTTGATCATATTCTGCCTTTCCAAATGGTTGACCATCAACCAAATATTTTTGGTACGGTGACTCTGTGTATTCCTTCTATCTTCTTTTGATGTTTCCTGTGTTATTTAATATTTTGCCCATAGAATCCTCTTTTCTTCTGTCCTTTCAACTTGAGAAGTGTTAAGCATTTTCTACCTAGCATGGGATAGTTTCACTCCTTGATACACAGAATTGATAGATAAAGAGTCTCCTCTGGGCAGTCAGGTTTTCCAGGGACCAAGCCATTGCCAACATATATTTCTTTTATGAGCAAGCAAGCTTGGAAATGATAATTACCTACAAACAAACCCACCCACTTTCTCCCAACCCTCTGAAATTCAAACTATTTGAGGAGATACAATGAAAACCAACCCAGAGAAAGTACCCTGTTATTTGTGCAGCTGGCTGAAAAGCAAGTTGTCTCCTCCACATATCCTGTGTGGAATATTAAAATAGGCAGGAAAGAATTTCCTAGAAGCTAGGATTTCCCCATACATTCCTGCCTCTCTGAGAAAACTGGAAGCTGTTTCCATCAAAAATCTAGTATCCCCATATTTGTGTACTAATATGATCTAGGCAAATATACAGAATATTGACAGCTTTATGCTTGTGGGTACTAGAACCCACTGAAATTAGTAAAACTATGCTAGAGAGACTGCCACTTCTCTGTCAGTTTGCTGTACTGTGGTGGCTTGCATGTTGCTACGATTCTGGAAGCTATGTCATCAGTATTTTAAAGCAGGGTCACCCACAGTGGACACGTTTCAGATGAGCTTTTAGACTAAGACAGAATAGGAGGAAGGAGAGACGGAAGGCTTCTGAATATTTAGTTAATGAAAATGCAGTAGAACACTGTCAGCTAACAATGGTGGTTATGTGCCATGGAGTTAGCTCCAACTCATAGCGACCCTGTACAGGGTTTCCGAGCTGTAAATTTTTACAGGAACAGAAAGCCTCATCTTTCTCCCATGGAACAGCTGGTAGTTTCGAACTGCTGACCTTAAGGTTCCCAGCCCGATTCATAAACACTACACTACCAGAGCTCCTTAACAACAGAAGATTGAATAGAAGAAGATAACAATAGAAGATTGAATATTGAGACATGATGAAGAGCACCAGGATATTGTCAGATACAGTGCTAGAAGATGAGCCTCTCAGGTGGGAAGGCACTCAAAATGCAAGTCAAAGTAGAAATGATCGTGATGACGTGCATGGAGTAAAGGTTTTTGGGACCTTCATTTGCTGGTGGATCACAACTCAAAGTGAGGAGAAACAGCTGTAGACATCCATTAATAATCAGAACATGGAGTGTATGAAAGATGAATCAAAGAAAATTGAAAGTTGTCAAAAATTAAATGGAACACATAAACATTGATGTCCTGGGCATTAGTGAGCTGAAATGGATTAATATTGATCATTTAGAATCTGACAACTACATGGTTTACTGTTCTGGGAATGACAAATTGAAGAAGAATGGCGTTGCGTTCATCATCAAAAAGAACATTTTTTTGAAGTACAATGCTATCTGTGATAGGACAATATCTGTACATCTACAAAGAAGACCAGGTGATACCACTATCATTCAAATTTACACACCAGTAATGATGAAATTGAAGAATTCTACCAATTTCTTCAGTCTGAAATTGCTTTATCTAACATGCAATCAAGATGTATTGATAATAACTGATGATTGGAATGCAAAGGTTGGAAACAAAGAAGAAGGATCAGTCATTGGAAAACAGGGCCTTGGAGACAGAAACGATTCTGGAGATCACATGATAGAATTTTGTAGGACCAATGACTTGTTCATTGCAAATACATTTTAAACAACATAAAAGACACATGGAACTCACCAAATAGAATACACAAAAATCAAATCGACTACATCTGTAGAAAGAGACAGTGGAAAAGTTTCATATCATCAGTCAAAGCAAGACCAGGGGCTGACTGTAGAACAGACTGTCCATTGCTCATGTGCAGGTTTGTATGAAGCTGAAGAGAATTTTTAAAACTCCATGAGAGCCAATGTATGATATTGATCATATCCCACCAGAATTTAGAAATCATCTGAAAAACAGATTTGATGTATTAGACACTAATGAGCGAAGACCAGAGGAGTTGTGGGATGACATCATACTAGAAGAAAGAAAAGGTCATTAAGAAGACAAGAAGGAAGAAAAAGACCAAATGGATGTCAGAAGAGACTCTGAAACGTGGTCTGCAGCATAGAGATGCTAAAGAAATGAGGAGGTGAAAGAGATGAATAGAAAGTTTCAAAGGGCATCTTGAGAAGACAAGTCAGGTATTATAAATGAAATGTGGAAAGATCTGGAGTTTGAAAACCAAAAGAACAAACTCAGCATTTCTCAAGCTGAGGGAACTGATGAAGAAATTCAATCCTCAACTTGCAATATTGAAGGATGCTATGGGCAAAATCCACCAATCGTCTATCAGTTTGTCATACTATGGTGGTTTGCATGTTGCTATGATTCTGGAAGCTATGCCAGGAGTATTTTAAATACCAGCAGGGTCATCCACAGTGGACAGGTTTCTGATGAGCTTCCAGACAAAGACAGATTCAAAAGTAGGAGAGACAGATTACTTATGAATATTTAGTCACAGAGGAACACTGCCAGCATGAGAATATTTAATATTGAGACATGATGAAGAGCACCAGAGTATTGTCAGATACAGTGCTGGAAGATGAGCCTCTCAGGTTGGCAGGCACTCAAAATACAACTGGGAAAGAGCTGCTGCCTCAAAGTGGACTTGAGTTGACCATGATGACACAAATGGAGTAAAGCTTTTGGTACCTTCATTTGCTGATGGGGCACTACTCATAATAAAGAGAAACAGCTGTAAACATTCATTTATAATCAGAACATGGACTGTATGTAGTGTAAGTCTAGGAATATTGGAAATTGACAAAAATGAAATGGAACACATAAACTTCAATATCCTAGGCATCAGTGATCTTGCATAGATTTATTTAGTCTGTACGCTGAGCAGATAATCCGTGAAGGTAGATTATATGAAGAAAAATGTGGCATCGGGGTTGGCATACTCATTAACAACTTGTGATATACAGATCACACAACTTTGTTTGCTGAAAGTGTAAAGGACTTAAAATATTTACTGATGAAGATCAAAGACCACAGTCTTCAGTATGGGTTGCACCTTAATGTAAAGTAAACAAAAATCCTCACCACTGGACCAGTAAATAACAAGAAGATAAATGGAGAAAAGATTAAAGTTGTCAAATACTTCATTTTGCTTTGATCAACCATCAACACTCATGTAACTAGCAGGCAAGAAATCAAACCACGTATTGTGTTAGGCAAGTCTGCTGCACAAGATCTTTTAAAAGTGTTCAGGAGCAAAGATGTTATATGTATGTGAAAGTCAGACCATGAATAAAGAAGACCATAGAAGAATTGATGCATTTGAATATGGTGTTGGAAGAGAATATTAAAAAGACCTTAAACTGCCAAAAGAACACATAGATCTGTGTTGGAAGAGCCAGAAGGCTCCTTAGAAGTCAGTATGGCCAGATTTTGCCTGTTATACTTTGAACATATTATCAGGAGGGACTAGTCCTTGGAGAAGGACAGAATGCTTGGTAAAGTGAGGGTCAGCAAAAAAGAGGAAGACCTTCAATGAGGTAGATTGGCACAGTTGTTGCAGTAATGGGCTCAAGAATAGCAACGATTGTGAGGTTGGCACAGGACCGGGCAGTGTTTTCTTCTGTTGTACATAAGGCCACTATGAGTCAGTACCGACTTGCCAGTACCTAACAACAATCCTTGACAGTGTACTCAATGACAATCTACATTCGGTCTATTTTGTACACTAGGGATTTTCCTGCATAGTTTTTATTTTGAGCAACACATTATTTATATTTATTTGTTGTTGTTAAGTGTTGTCAGGTTGATTCCAACTCATAGTGACCCTGTATAGGGTTTCTGAGGAGCAACTGGTGGATTTGAACTACCCACCTTTCAGTTAACAGTCCAGTGCATCTCCTACAGAACCATACCAGGATTTCATTATACTGTTGTATTGAGAAAAAAAAGATGTAGCTTAAAGAACATAGATTTGAGGGCTTGGAAAAGTCACAGTTAAGTCCTGACTCTGTAATATAGTTGTCATGAGTTTTTGCTCATTAACTTTTAATGCTGTAGAGCTGCAGTGTTTGTCTTCTAATGCAGTATTGCTGGGGTCTGAGTTAGTAATACACATATTCCTTGGATGACCACTGGGGGGAAGTATTGTTACATTTTTCACACTGGCGTAGCTGACAGCATCCAATAAGTTAATGAAATAAGTGGTTTATTTGAAGGGAATGATAGGAAGGTACATAGGTTGGTAGATAGACAGACAGACAGACAGACAGATAAAATTCTCATATGTACATCTGTTAAGTGCTGTTCAGTCGGTTCCAACTAACGGTGACCCTATGTAGAGTTTCCAAGGAACAGCTGGTGCATTTGAACCACTGCCCTGGTGAGTTAACAGTCCAGTGCTTATCCTGCAATGCCACACCAGATGTACGGGGAGCCCAGTGAATTGTGAGCAATAGTAAGGGAAGAAGGGTACCCATGCCAAAGCCAGGGTGCAGTTTCTGACACGCACTTGATGCCGACTTCACGATCTAGTCTTTGGAACCTAACCCTGTTGGTAAGTGAGAAGCTGGTATACGTGAAGATGCCTAAAAGTCTGTGGAAGAATTCCATTAACTTTTAATTATCTTATTCCGTGAAAACTTTGAACCTCCCTCATAGTATATATTGAAAGTGCCATGGGCTGCCAAAAGAACAAACATATCTGTGTTGGAAGAAGTACAGCCAGAGTGCTCCTTGGAGGCCAGGATGGCCAGACTTCGTCTCTCATACTTTAGACTTGTTGTCAGGAGGGACCAGTCACTGAAGAAGGATATCGGTAAGGTGGAGGGTCAGAGAATAAGAGGAAGACCCCTCCAGCGAGATGGATTGGCAAAATGGCAGCATCAATGGGCTCAAGCGTGGCAACAATTGTGAGGTTGGCCCAGGACCGGGCAGTGTTTTGTTCTGCTGTGCATAGGGTCACTGAGTAGGTACCAACTCGAAGGCACCTAACAACAACATAGCACATATTGGGGGATGGCTGTATGTTTGTGTGAGTACATGCCAGCATCTAGTTTAAACCTTATTTCATAAGACCAGTCGATATTTTAGCTAAGTATTGAAATTTTTAGGAAACATTTATTTGATAACAAAGCAGAAATTTGATTAAAAATTTGCAAAGCACAGAAAATCACAAAGCATAGAATACATTTCTGATAAGACCAAGAAAATTACTATTCATATTTTGGTGTGTGTCATGTACTGTTGTTAAGTGCTGTTGAGTTGGTTCCAACTCATAGGAACTCTGTATAGGGTTTCTGAGGCACAGCTAGTGGACTTGAACTGCCGACCTTGTGGCTCGTAGTCCATTGACAATCCTAGAGTGTCATACCAGGAGTCTGTGTCATGTACTGGGGGCTTCCAAAAGTTTATGGAAAACATTCCATTATTTTAAATTCCATTCTTTCATGAGGTTTTTGAAGACCCTTTATGTTGACACACAAGTATATATTAGTATGTGCAAGTTGTGTGTGTACAAATAATCTTGCCTAGATTTTGAAGTCTCTTTTTTGAAAACTATTTTGTAGTGACTTTTAAATTTAAAATATATTGAACATATTGAAATTTCCAATTTCATTAAATATCTGTTTGAAATCTCATGATATGTCACATTTTTTCACGTCTATATCCTGTCTCTGTAATTCCTTACAGGAAAATCTGTGTTGTTCCTACATTTTTCTCTAAAAATCACTATGATCAGCATACATATATTTAGGCAAGCACCCAACTATATCCTTAGGATAAATTCCAGGAATTCTTCAAAAGATAAGGCTTCTGACATGTATTTCCAAAATGTCTTCTAGAAAAATGGTACCAGTTTCACCCCCACAAACTGAGAGGGGAGATTGCTCTGACCACTCCCTTCCTGACACTTTAGTAACAACAGCTTTGTTTATTCTGTTGGTGAAGTGTGTCTTGCAAGATACCCTTCCTCACTGACTGGCTTCATAGAGGACCAAGTTGATTCCTCAATTTGAAGACCTGGCCCCTCCATCACATGCCACTGTTTTCCTTTCTGTATCTGCCAGGCTAGGCATCCTTCAGCCCTCACCCACACATACCACCAGCGTCTGCTTAATTATAGAGAACCCTAGGTTTCTCCAGGGTCCTTCAGATCCTCTGGCCTCTATATGCTAGAGGCCACCCACCTCCTACCTGGACGCGGCTGTCTCCCTTCACTGCTTCCTAGCCTGCTGGGTAAAGCTGCATTTTACTTCCTTCTTGAAGTTCTGCATTTCCTATTAAGAATGTTTGGAAAAGGATCATGTATGGCATGTAATCGCTTATGTTCTGTGAAATCCCAGGGCCTGGCCTTTAGCCTTCCCTCAAAAGAAACTTCATGCATGTTTGTGAAGGAATGAATGGTAATGGGACACAGCCATCTCCTGAGACACCTTTTATTTTACAGTTCTTAGACAGGGAACCTAGAGAACTGCTCCTTCCCAAACTTGCTCAGTGCTGTGGTATCAAGATTCAAGTCTATGTTTTGATTAAAATGCATTTAAAGGATCAAAAAAAAAAGGACATTTTGATACATATTTCTTTCATGTTTGATTTGAAAACATGAATGGAATTATTCTACCTTGCTATTTGTCTATAACCATGTACCATGCAGTCAATTCGGTCTGGTTTGTTATAGTTCCATGAACTCCAGAGCACAGAGAAGAGTGCCTTAGTAGCCTTTGTAAATGGGGGCATATCAGCACTTTGTCCCCCCCAGGTCCCAGCCCTGAAAATACTCTTATCCACTCTCAGGGTCAGGGAATGAAAAGCAAGAGCCTAGCACAGGCTCTTGCCCTGGCTTCAGTCTTGAGCTTCCCTCCAGGCAGAAGCGAGCCACCTAAAAATCTACTTCTGCAAGAAGTTTCTGAGTTTATAAGAATCTGTCAAAGCAATAGTAATCTGTGCACAGATTGGATAGTAAGTCCCAGGCAGCTACTACTGAGGCCTTGGCTTGGTTTCTGGCCCTTTGACCCCAGGAGTCCTGGCGTGGTGCTGTAGGATAAGCACTGGATGGTAAGGGTGGCTTGAACTGTAAGGTCAGAGGTTCAAACCCAGCAGCCACTCCTCAGAAGCCCTATACAGGATTGCTATGAGTTCGAACCAGTTTGACAACATTTAACAACAACAACAACAACAACACACAATGATCCAGGTTCCAGGTACATGTCTGAAGTGAAAGTACAACTTGAGTTTGCAAACACATTTTCAAGACGTCTGTGGCCTTTATTATGTTTCAGGTGCTTCACAAATATAAGCTCATTGGGTCTATATAAAACCCTGAGTGTATGGTCCTTTTTTACTGCTGAGTGGAGTCCTGGTGTGACACTGTAGGATAAGCACTGGATTATTAACTGCAAGATCAGCAGTTCAAACCCACCTCTGAAGCACTATACAGATACCAGTGTAGAGTGCTGGGCTACTAACTGCTAGATCAGGAGTTTGCTGGAGCAGCAAGTAGACTCGAATTGCTGACCCTGTGGTTAGCAGCCCAATACAAAACCAAAACCAATCCTTAAAGGTAACCAGCGATGCTCTATTCAGCCAGCATGCATAAGAATATCCACGAGGTGGCGCCACATGCAGAACACTTAGAAGGAAGGGGATAGAGAGAGTTTGAGTTGCCTGGTTGTTTCAAAAGCCCAAAGAAAACTAATTTCAGTAAGATATTTTCCGGGAAAATAAAGTGCTGAATTTATGGAGGGTGGCCCCATGTAGACACATCAGAAGGCCTCTCCTGAGCTCCTTCTGAGTTGCTGAAAGGCCTCCTCAGAATAGAACCACCCTGAACACCTACTAACAGCGTTAAGAGGGTAGCTAGACAAGTTCCTCCCCTCTTTACCCGTGTTGTTGTTGTTGTTAAGTGCTGTTGAGTCGGCTCCAACTCGTAACAACCCTGTATAGGATTCCCAAGGAGTGCTGGTGAATTTGAACCGCCGACCTTGCAGTCCAGTGCATTAACCCACAGCACCACAAATAACCAGACCTGCAATTTCAACTAAAAAAGTTTTCTTTTACATTGACAATTTCGTTTCATGTGTTGTTTTAACTATGCTCTGAGTTTGAGATGGTCATACAGTTCAGTCAAGCCTGCAGGAGGCATAGTTCTTTGAGGAGAAGTGGCCTCACACTGCTGTACGAATGTTGTGAAGGTTCTGACATTTAAGCTGTTAATGCTGGAGAAAGAAATGGCAGAGTTACCGCCCTCCTGGAAACTCTCCCAGCTGCCCTGGAGGCATGAGTGTTTTTTTCTTCTGTCTTCTTTTTTTAAACTATAATTTATGTGGCGCTATAGGATAAGCAAAGGAGCTCTGGTAGCATAAAGGTGATGAATCGGGCTGCAAACCGCAAGGTCAGAAGTTCGAAACTACCAGCTGTTCTGCGGGAGAAAGATAAGGCTTTCTGCTCCCGTAAAGATTTACAGCCTCGGAAACCCTGTACAGGGTCGCTATGAGTCGGAACCGACTCCACGGAACATAACCACCAACCACCATAGGATAAACAAGGAGATCTGGTAGCATAAAGGTGATGAATCGGGCTGCAAACCGCAAGGTCAGAAGTTCGAAACTACCAGCTGTTCTGCGGGAGAAAGATAAGGCTTTCTGCTCCCGTAAAGATTTACAGCCTCGGAAACCTGTACAGGGGCGCTATGGGCTGGAATCGACTCGACAGCACTTAACAACAACAACAACATAGGAGAAACACACAATCGCAAGGTTGGTTTGAACTACAAGGTCGGTGGTTCAATCTCCTCGGAAATCCTATACAGGGTTACTATGAATTGGGACTGACTTGCATGAGAGCAGAAGGAATTGAGGGAAGAAGTGTTAACCAAAGTGATGTAGGGCTTCATTAACCAGGAAAGTATGTTCTGGAGAGATGCCAAGGATGGGATTGAACAACCTTTTGCTGATGTCCTGTTGTGTTGTTAGGTGCTGTAGCGTCAGTTCTGGCCCACAGTGACCCACCCTATGTACAACAGAATGAAATACCACCTTATCCAATATCATCCTTACAAACGCTGCTACACCAGAGTCCATGGTTGTTACCACTGTGCCAATTCATCTCTTTGGGAGTCTCCTTCTTTTTCGCTGACCCTCCACTTTACCAAGCATGATGCCGTTCTCCAGGGACTGGTTGGTCCCTACTGAAAACATGTCCTAAATATGAGAGATAAACTCTGGCCATTCTGGTTTATAAGGAGTATTCTACTTGTATTTCTTCCAACACAGATTTGTTTGTTCTTCTGACTCAAGCGTATCAATTCTTCAATGGTTTTCCTAATTCATTGTCCAACTTTTACGTGAATATGAGGTTATTGAAAAACCATGACTTGAGTCAAGCACACCTTAGCCCTCAAACTGAAATCTTTGCCTGGAACATTTCCAAGAAGTCCACTGAAGCAGATTTGCTTAATGCAATACATCCTTTGATTTCTTGATTGCTGCTTCCATTCATGTTGGGGGTCAATCCAAGCAAAATGAAGTCTTTGACAACTTTAACCTTTCTGCATTTATCAGGGTATTATTAATTAATCCGGTGATGAGGAGTTTTGTTTTCTTTGCATTGAGGTGCAAACCATAACAAAGGCTATGATCTTTGATCTTTGTCAGTCAGTATTTTAAGTCCTCTTCACTTTCAGTAAGCAAGATTGTATCATCTGCATATTGTAGGTTATTAATGAGTCTTGTTCTAATCCTGATGCCATGTACTTCATATAATTCAGATTCTTGGATTATTTTCTGTGAATACGGATTGAAGAAGTATGATGAAATAATACAACCCTAGCATACACCTTCCCTGAGTTTACACGATCTCATGTCCCCTTGTTATGTTTGAACACCTGTCTCTTGGTCTATGTACAGGTTCCTAACACAATTAAGTGTTCCAGAATACTCATTCTACACAATGTTGTCCATAGCTTGTCATTATCTACACAATCGAAAGCCTTTGCATAGTCAATAAAGCACAAGTAAACATGTTTCTGATAGTCTCTGCTTTCAGTCAAGATCTATCTGAGATCAGTAATGATAACCCTCATTCCATGTCCTCTTCTGAATCCCACTTGAACCTTTGACAGTTCCCTGTCAATGTACTGTTGCTGCCATTTTAAAATTATATTTAGCAAAATATTACTTGCATGTGATTTTAATGATATTGTTCAATGATTT
>NW_006408562.1:9625060-9627500 GCF_000296735.1 Chrysochloris asiatica | reverse complement strand
AAAGATCCTTCAGTATTGCCTGTCAAGGCTTGATTTTTCCCACAGTTCTTTCAGCTATAGAAATGTTGAGTGTGTTCTTCCCATTTGGTTTTGTAACTCCATATCTTTGCACATTTTGTTATAATATGAATTTGTCTTCTTGAGCTGCCCTTTGAAATTTTCTGTTCAGCTTTTCACCTTCTCATTTCTTCCACTTGTTTTAGCTCTCTACACTAGACAGCAAGTTTCTGAGTCTCTTCTGAAATACATTTTGGCCTTTTATTTTTTGTTTTTCTTGTCCTCCTAATGTCCTTTGCTTCTCTCTTGTGTGATGTTCTTGATGTCATCCCACAACTCTTCTCATTTTCATTCATTGGTGTCTAATGCATCAAATGTGTTCTTGAGATGATCTCTGAATTCAGATTGGATATGCTCAAGCCATATACTGGCTCTCATGGATTTGTTTTCCTTTTCTTCAGCTTCAGCCTGAACTTACATATGAATAATTGATGGTCTATTCCACACTCAGCCCCTGGCCTTGTTTTGCCTGATGATATGGACATTCCCACCTTCTCTTTTCACAGATGTAGTCAGTTTGATTTCTGTATAATCCATATATAAGTCCATGTGTGTAATTTTGTATGTTGTTTAAGAAAGGTATTTGTACTGAAGAAGTCGATCTTGCAAATTTCTATCATGGGATAGCTTGCATTATTTACATCACCATGTTTTCCAACTACTGTGTTTCTAGCCTTTGCATTCCAATCACCTGTAATTATCAACACATCTTTCTTGTCTCTCCTTTCTGCTTTTGTGAAAAGTGGTGCAGACCACACCCCAGAACTACCCGCCCCTTGCATCAGATCAGGCTTCTGACTTGAGGAATGGTGATGCCTCCCTCCCTAGCCCCTTTACAACTTATTAGCTGATCACATCATAGGGGTGACTACATCATGGCATAACTGACAACTTGCATCATGTTTTAATTGACAAACCAATAAAAATTGTGGCCCTGCCAAGATCACATGTATTATGGGGCACATGAAAACCATTGGATCCTTTTATTTTTCCATTTTTTCCCTTTCAAATGGAAATGTTTATAACTATGATCCTATTCTTAAGGAGCTCTGGTAGCGTAGTGGCTACAAATCGGGCTGCAAACCGCAAGGTCAGCAGTTTGAAACTAGCAGGCTGTTCTGCGGGAGAAAGATGAGGCTTTCTGCTCCCGTTAAGATTCACAGCCTCGGAAACCCTGTACAGGGTCACTATGAGTTAGAACCGACTCCACGGCACATAACCACCACCATTCTTGTCTTGCCATAAAATGGGAATACATCACATCCTTGCTAGTTTTGTAGTTCTACAAATGGAGAGCTATTTTGACTCAGGAAGGATTATACCATTGACACCCAGGCTTAGCTTAGATCATTTAGATAGTGAAATTTTAAACCTTTAACCTGCTGAGATTTAGACAGCATTCCTGAACTTTGAACTCATATTCTAATGTCTCAAGATTGTTGGAGATTTTTCTTTTTTATGTTGTTGTTGTCAATTAGTTCCAACTCATAGAGACCCTTTATAGACTCCGAGGAGTGGCTGGTGTGTTTGAACTGACGACCTTGTTGTTAGTAGCCCAAGGATTACCCTAAAGAGCAACGCATTTTGTGTGGGGAATGGGTGTGAAGTAATATAGATAATTAATAAGTCTCTGGTTCTAGAAGTACAGATATCCCTGCTTTTGCTTCAGAAATTTGTCCATGAACAGCGTCTGATGCCAAAATCCTCTCAACTGGATTCCCATGTTCAAAAAGAACCCAAAGCTCATTCACAAATGGAAGAAGGATTGAATGCATAGTTTGCTTATAGAAAACCGGTATCATGATGTATTATGTGTTTTATTACTATGACTGTCAATTAGACGTTGCTACTTTTCTGGGTATCCAATAGTCATTTACAATAAAAACTGTACTTTTTAAACACAAAAATTGATCACTGAAAGTAGTGTTTACTGGAACCCAAAGGTTCTGGCCAAGCTTGTCTGTTCCCCTCTTTTTAATGCCTGCAACATGTACTGGTCTCATTCAACCCCTGTTATAGTTTTATTGAAATTGTGTTTGAACCAGACCAGGATGGCAGGCCTAGTTTCTTCCAGATCCTCACCATTGTGCTTGTGCTGATTAGACAACCTTCTAAGGGTCTTTGTCTTAGAACTAATTAATCTTGTAATTTGAACCTCCAGCATTGCAGTTCAAACCCACCCTGCGGTCCAGTGCATTACCCTGCAGTGCCACACCAGGACTCCTAATTAACCTTATCACCTTCCAAATATAAAGAAAGGATTTGTCCCCCCTACCCTGTCAAAGAGGAGATGGGATGCCAAGCCAAGCAGGCACTGCTGATGTGGGGCCAAGGCTAAAAGAAACAAGTGTGCATTGACCTATTTTAAACATAACAGAATTTA
>NW_006408562.1:9618579-9624591 GCF_000296735.1 Chrysochloris asiatica | reverse complement strand
TAGAGTCAAATTTTAGAATTTATCTCATGTTTATGTTACAGATTTCATAAATAATTCTAAGGTTCATTGATTCATTTTGTGTATTAAATATAATAAGTGTTTATATTGGAACTTTAAAATGTTTATAGAAACAGTCCATTATTTTTCATTCATTTTCCCATGGACTGTTTGAACCCCACTCGTATGTAATGCAAGCATCTGAATTATACTGGGTTAAAAGCCCATACTAAGATTTGCATTATTTATGAGGATTTTGATTCCAATTGAACTGTTGGAAAAATCAAAGATGTCAGCAAAATCTTATTTATGTTGGTAATACCAACGTAAGTTTAATACTTTTTCTAAGCTCATATATTTCTTATTCGTTAGTGCCTACACGTCACTGATTTATTTGATTAATATGGCTGTTTTGCTTTTTATATTAGTATTCCTAAGAAAGGTATCATAATGATTGATGTGACAGTAGAATTGCTTTGCATAATTTGTCACGTGAATCTGCGTGCCTCAGCAGCAAACTCTCTTAATAGATGTTCCTTGTTAGCATCCATTAAGTTTAGCAATTGTTAAGGGCAGAACTGCCCTATAGGATTGTTGGGGTTGTTACTGTAGTCTTTATGGGAGCAGTGTGTCAGGCATTTGCCTAGCCCATGGATGGGTTTAAATCACCAACCTTCAGGTTAACAGCCATTTTCAAACTGCATGTACCACCCAGACACCCAGATTCCTTTCTTAATACATAGAATGCAAGGAGATAAAAGCAAACCGGAACAATAAAGAATGTGCAAAAGAAGAACAGTACACATAAGCACAGAGGTTCTCCTTTTCTCAACATAAAGTTAAAGTATGTGTTTAATCATAAGGCATAGGCATTCAAAAGTGCAAGGGAAAACTGATGGAAGACACAATGTAATCAGCACACTCAGTTTCCGCTCTCAGTTCAACCTCCATCTACTTTCTGTACAGTTTATGCTATTCCTCAACTTTTCTGATCCCTAGTTTTCCTCCCTGATAAATGAGGACTATAAAGCCTATTTTACAGTGGTTTTGTTTTTTTTCTTTGTTTTTCTTCCCCAAGCTTTTCTTGTGAATTGAATGATAGTTTACATGGGAGAACATCAGTTTTGCACTCATCCTATCATATTTGTTTCATTGCAATGATTACAGTCCCCTCCATGCATCACCATTCAATAATATTTGCTTTTATTCCTTCTGTTTTGTTTTTTGGATGTACACAAAAACACTCAGGAATATATAGTCATTTAAACAACCAGGGGCACATTCTGCAAGCCTGCCTCCTGCCTGCTAGCACACAGCCTTTCTCTTTCCATGAATCTGGAGTCCTCAGCTTCTTCCTCTCTCTATGACCTCATCTCTGCCTCCACCTCTGGTGCCGCTGCTTCTCTGGATAGGGTCCCACATTCTGCTCATGCTCTTCTCCCTTAATGGTCCTCTGTTCCTGGTCTGTAAGATTAACTACTCCCCCCTTTATGTTACAGAACTTCTACCTGTACAGTTGTGACACTCTCAATTAGTCATGATAACAGTTACTAACTATTGAGTCATAAGAATCTTATCACCATTTCCTTTCACCAGACTCATATAGACAAAATGAAAACTATTCACTGGTGATCCTTCCTTCTGTCACACACAATACTGTTCTAAGTATCAACATACAAATATTAAAATATGTTGTATTGTACTTGACACATACTAGGTGCTTTAAGAAGACTTGTTGTTAAGTGCAGTCAAGTCAATTCCAACTCAGAGTCACTCTGTTCAGGGTTTCCAAGGAGTAGCTGGTGGGTTTGAACTTTCGACTTTGTGGTTTGCAGTCTAGTGCTTATCCTACAATGCCACATCAGGAGTCAGGAATGAAGAAATGAAGATGATTAAAGTGACAGTGGAAGATTTGAGAAATCCAAAAGTTCACCCCTCCACAAAAGCAACAAATGTTGTAAAAAATGGTCAGATTTTACTTTTTTGGAAGTTTTTATTCTATTTTTTTTTTTTTAATGACAGTAACTGGGGAACACTTAATGAAGAAAAAAATGCTAAATTTCAGTAAATGTGCCATTTTAGTTTATCTCTTAAAGCTCTATACAATCATATCCTATTCCTTGTTAACATATCCCATTTTCCAGTTCAGTGTCATACTTTTAGATGACACCCCACTTTGCCAGTATAAGTTACTGGTAACAGAGAGTACAATACAAATCGTATTGTCAAATAATTATGATCTTTTGCTTAGTGACTTCCTAAAAGACTGACTCAAGGGTTTGTCTTTTTTGCCTGAATTAAAGTTTTCCAAGGCTGATACAATTTCCTGGATATTGTCTATCAAAATTGGGAAGGCATTTAAAGGCAAATGTCTTAGTCCTTACCACCTTAGGCAAGGAGTAACAACTGTGACAAACCATGTACCAAAATGCCTAGGAAGGAAATTCTGGGAATAGTAAGTATTTGGGAAGCAAGAAATCCAGAGACCTCCTATAGATTCTGGAGAATCAATAAAATAAAGTGCATGCCCAGGACTACACTGAAAGACCTTCAAATCTCAATTCTGACTGATTGTCAGGCTCCATGTGAACAGGAAGTGAAGGTTATATCTAGGTTGTAACTTGCGTAGAGAAAAGCACAGAGAGAGTGTTATCAACAATACAGAGATGAAACCTGCAAAGACTAGAAGAGTTGTTTTGTCACCCCCGTCTCTGCCCCAAGGTATTTCAGGATTCTCTGTCAAATCACAAGGATCAATGGTGGCACATTGGGTTAAGCCTTGGGTTTATTAACCCCACTGTGAAGCATGGGAAGCTCAAACTCAGTAGGTGCTCTGTGAGAGAAACATGAGACCATCTATAGTCATAAAGATATACCACATTCTAGGGTTGTTATGAAGGAGATCTGGTAGCATAGTGGTTACGAATTGGGCTACTAATCTCATAGTCAGAAGGAGCTCTGGTAGCATAGTGGTTATGAATAGGGCTATGAACCGCAAGGTCGGCAGTTCAAAACTACTAGCTGTTCCACGGGAGAAAGATGAGGCTTTCTGCTCCCTTAAAGATTTACAGCCTTGGAAACCCTGTACAGAGTCACTATGAGTCAGAACCGACTCCACGGCACATAACAACAACAACAACAATCTCATAGTCAGCAGTTTGAAACTACCAACTGTTCTGTGGGAAAAAGATAAGGCTTTCTGCTCCCATAAAGATTTACAGCCTCAGAAACCCTGTGCAGGGTCACTATGAATTGGAACCAACTCCACGACATATAACAACACCAACAGGGTTGTTATGAATCTGACGCAATGGTAGTGGGTTTGTTTTTTGTTTTTGTCAGATCATTGGCTAACTACAAGCTAATGAAAGAAATACTTCAGTGGCCTCCCACATCAAAAAAACAATGAGTTTCACAATTATTTTGGAAAAGTCAGTAAACTCACAAAAGCCAATATACATAGCTAATAGAAAAAACAAATCCTCTGGAAGAGAGAAAAATTTGAATTTAAGAGTTGCCACATTTTCATATTGAAAATGTCCATCTTTGAACAAAGAAGTTTAAGCATGCGAAGAAAAAAGAAACCATGACCCATATATAGAAAACAATTAATTAATGGAAACAAACCCTGAAAGAGTTCACTCATTGAACTTGAAACCAGATATTATAAATATGTTTTAAAAAACTAAAGGAAAGCATAGGTAAAGAACTAAAATTTAATCTATACAGAGGTTCAGTAGAAGATCTGAGAAGACAGAAGAATGAATGGGTAAATCTGAATATAGGTCAATTAAGGTGAAAGAACAAAATTAATGTATGTGACCTTTAGGACAAAAAAAAAAAAAAAAAAAAAGAGAGAGATGTAAAATGATTATCAATATCTGTGGGGAAAAGTTAAATTTTAAGACAAAAATTGTAAGACGCAAAAGAGATATAAGTGAAAAGGTCAATATATGAAGAAGACATAATAAATAGGTACACACCTATCAGCTGAGCTTCAAATTACATTAAACAAAGGGTGACAGATTTGAAGGTGAAATACAGTCCTACAGTAAAAGTTGGTAACTGCTCTTCACAGCATTCAAGAATTGATGAACCATCTACATCGTTGTTGTTGTTTGGTACGATAGATGGAGTTGGTACCAACTCACAGTGATCCTATGCACAACAGAATGAAATACTGCCTATACTGCCTAATCCTGTGCCAGCCTTGCAATCGTTGTTACATTTCAGCCCATTGCTGCAGTCACTATGCCAATCCTCACTGGGGGGGTGGGAGTGGGGCTTCCTCTTTTTCTTCAGCTTTACCAAACATGATATCCTTCTCCAGGGACTGGTCTCTCCTAATATGTCCAAAATGTGAGATACGAAGTTTGGCCATACTGCTTCAAGGAGCATTTTGGCTGTACTTCTAACACAGATTGTTGTGTTTTTCATCAGTCCATGGTACTTTTAATATTCTCCTCCAACATCATATCTCAAACCCATTAATTATTCTACTGTCTTCCTATTCATGGTCCAACTTTCGCATGCATATGAGGTAATTGAAAATACCATGGCTTGGGTTAAGCACACCTTATTTCTCAAGCTGACATCTTTGCTCTTCAACACTTTAAAGAGGTCTTGTGCAGCAGAGTTGCCTAATGCAGTATGTGGTTTGATTTTTTGACTGCTGCTTCTGTGAGTGCTAATGGTTGAGCCAAGCAGAATGAAGTCATTGATAGCTTCTGCCTTTTCTCAGTTTTATATGGATGTCCAGTAGTGAGGTTTTTTTTTTTTTTTTTTAATTGTGAACTGAGTGATAGTTTACATGGGAGAACACTGGCTTTACACCATCGTTTCATTGCAAGGATTACAGTCTACTCCGTGCATCATCATTCAACAGTATTTGCTTCATTCCCTCTGTTTTCCTCTTTGGGGGTGGGCATAGGGAGATGTACACAGAAACACTCAGGAATGTATTTTAATTTCAACAACCATATGGAACATTCTGTATGCCTGCCTCCTGGCCACATGTACTCAGTCCCTCTCGTTCCATTAGGCTAGAGTCCTCAGCTGCTCCCTCTTTCTATGTCCTCATCTCTTCCTCCATCTCTGCTGTCGCTGCTTCTCTGGATAGGGTCCCACAATCTGCTTGTGTTCTTCTCCCTTGATGGTTCTATGGTTCTCTGTTCCTGGACTGTAAGATTAACTCTCCCTCCCACCCACCCCCGTTTGTGTTACAAAACTTCTACCTTTATAATTATGACAGTTGCAAATAGTCATGATAACAATTACCCACTATTGAATCATAAGAATCTTATCCCATCTCTTTTCACTAGACCTGTCCAGACAAGATGGAAACTCGTCAGTGGGGACTGTATCTTCCCCCACACAATCTTAAACTAAACTCCCTCTTTAAAACTTGTGAGCCAGTTACTTCATGCCGTTATTGCCCCCTCATTTTAGGTAACCAATGTCTAGGTTGCCCATCCCTATCTACTCTGTATACAGAGGGGATAGGATTGATACTTGATATGAAGACTCCTTCCCTCTCTGGTATTTTGAACTACTACCTCCATGAGTGTTTCTCTGCTATTCTTAAATATAAAGCCAAATATTACAACAAAATATGCAAAGATCTGGAGTCAGAAAACCAAAAAGGAAGAACATGCTCACCATTTCTCAAGCTGGGGAAACTGAAGAAAAAAATCCAAGCCTCAACTTTTGTTATTGAAAGATTCCCTGGGCAAATTATTGAATGATGCAGAAAGCATCAAGAGAAGATGGAAAGAATACACAGTCACTGTACCAAAAGAAATGGTTGATGTTTAACTGTCTCAAGAGATAGCATATGATCAAGAGCCACTGATACAGAAGGAAGAAATCCAAAGTGCATTGAATGAATTGGCAAAGAACAAGGCACCAGGAATTGATGGAATAAAAATTGAAATCTTTCAAGAAAGTGATGCGGCAGAGGAGGCACTCACTCATCTATGCCAAGAAATTTGGAAGACAAGCATCTGGCCAACTGAT
>NW_006408562.1:9614079-9617556 GCF_000296735.1 Chrysochloris asiatica | reverse complement strand
TTGGAAGAAGTACAGCCAGAATGCTCCTTGGAGGCCAAGATGGCCAAACTTCATCTCTCATATTTCAGACGTACTGTCAGAAGAGACCAGTCTCTGGAGAAGGAGATCATGTTTGGTAAGTTGGAGGGCCAGAGAAAAAGAGGAAGACCCCCCAACGAGATGGATTGGCCAAGTGGCAGCATCAATGGACTCAAGTGTGGCAACAGTAGTGTGGTTGGCCCAGGATCAGGCAGTGTTTTCTTCTGCTGTGCATAAGGTTGCTATGAGTCATACCGACTCAATGGCACCTAATAACAACAGCAACAAAAAATGCATTTTATGACTCAGTCTGCAAGTCACTTTAAAAACTGCAAAAGACAAATGCAGTGACCCAGAGTACACTCTCACTACTGATGAGGAAGCCCTCAGGGTGTTTGATAACAGAGACTTGGCATTCAAAAACAAAATAAAAAGAAATGCTCAACTATTGGCAGTGACACTCCAAATCTCAAATTGAGGAAGTCCTATTGGATCTCAGTAGTCCTGGTGTAGCACTTCAGGTTAATACGCTGAGCTGCAAAGTTGGTTTGAACTGCAATGTCATCAGTTCAAGCTTACCAGCCGATCCTCAGAATGCCTATACAAATAGGGTTACTATGAGTGGGAACTGACTCAATAGCATTTACAACAATGATGACTGGATCGCAAGGACTAAGACCTGCATGGGAGTTTCCTTGGCTGATAAGTAGCGTGAAAGACAAGTTTAAGTACTTCAAAAATAAAGGCCATTGGAAGATAGAGTGTACTGAGCATCCTAAAATGAGTGTCCAGTTGATTTCTCCTAAAGGTCAGTTCTGTAATGCCCACCATGGCTGATGTCCTGTTTCCCTGTGGAGGAAGATGGGCCCTACAGATAGTGCCTGCAAGTCAGCTCAGCTCCCGGGCAGAAGATCATTGCCATCTCCAAAACAGAGCCTCACTGGAAATAAGAACACTGCATTTCTGTTAGATACTGGAACCGACTTCTTTATTTTGACACAAACTCCAGGCCTGCTCTCTGGATGTGACTGTATAGTCATTGGGGTCCATAGAAAGTCCACGGACACAGCCTGAAGACGCTACACATACTGAGGAATATCACTATACCTGTGAGCCTACCACTAAACAAGCAATGCTTATCCTAGGATGAATTCTGGACAGTCTCTTCTTTACCTAGCTCTAGTATTCTGAGTCCACTCTCAGAAGTGATGATGGTGGTGGTGTGCCATAGAATCAGTTCCAACTCACAGCAGCCCTGTATAGGATTTCCATATCTTTACGGGAGCAGAAAGCCTCATCTTTCTCCTGTGGAACAGGTGGTAGTTTTGAACTGCTGACCTATGCTCTATAGCATAGAGATGCTAAAGTAAATGGAAAAAATGAAGACGTAAAAGAGCTGAATAGAAAATTTCAAATGGCAGCTCATGAAGACAAAGTCAAACATTAGAAAACCAAAATAAAAGAATATGTTCAGTATTTCTCAAGCTGAGAGAACTGAAGAAAGAATTCAAGCATCGACTTGAAATATTGAAGGATTCTCTGAGCAAAATATTGAGTGATGTAGAAAGCAACAAAAGAACATGGAAGGAGAGAACAAACAAGACCGTGGATTGGGTGGACGTGCAGTGAGGAGCTCCATCAGAAACAACACAGAATACCAGACTGAGCAGGCTCAGGGGATGGTGCCAGAACTCTGAACCACATACAAAGGAATATTTAGATGGTTGGAAGGCTTACAGCTAGGGGAACTTGTAGCAGAAGCAAGAAATCCATTGCTTTCTAATTTAAAATGCTCAGCTGCTTCTGGAGCCACCATCTAGGTTGAGACCGAGTGGGGGCAGGATCAGAGCATCCATGGATGCCTGGCAGAACCATAGAGATAAAGCTGTGGACACTCTTTTTTTTTTTTTTTTTTTTTTTTTGTATCTGTTCATTGGCCTCTCACTGTCTAGCACCTCCATTCTGTAAATTAGAAGGGGTGCCTTAGTTAGTGGACACCCCACCCCCACCCCTGGTGGATTATACTACACATTCTCACAGATCTCCTAGAAATTTAAAGTGACAGTTTCCACTTAAAACCAAATGGCAGTGCAAAACAGCCGCAGCCGGCCCTGAACTGTTTATCACTAGGAAAAAGGCCTGAACAGAGATTGTGGGTGGACAGGCAGACTAAAAAGGAAATAGGCTGAAAATTAAATCCTGAGATACGTCACGATGACCAAAAGTGGCATCTTGAAATGTCTCAGGAAGAAGAGTGAAAAGGGAAGCCCATCTCCTGATCACATCTACCTGGAAGCAATCAGAAAGCATAAAAAATACCAAAATACACACCCATCTAAGAATTAAGGCCACAGATAACCCCTGAATATGCCCAAAACACAGAGACAGATGACCATATCAGCACATGTCCAGAAATGAGATAAAGTGATGAGGCAAATGAACTAGAAGTAGACCTACACTCCATACTGGAAGATGGGCAAACTTTGGAAATACCTCAGAAGGAATTCAGAAAAATTATTATAAAATGTATCAAAACACTATACAATGCAGTTGAGAAAAATAAGGAAGTCAGGAAAGTGCTACAGGAACAATCAAATAAGATAGATACAGCTTTGGAAACAATTCAAAACCTACAGAAAGAGGTCCAAATGATTAATAATAGAATATCAGGAATGGACAATACACTGAAAGGGCAAAAGAGTAGAATTGAAGAGATAGAAGCTAGAACTAGTGAGATGGAAGATAAATCTCTCAACATGACTAAGATAGAAGAGCAAGCACAAAAAAAGGATAAAAATATCTGAAGACCTAAGATTCATGTTAGACGACATGAAAAGGAATAACTTAAGAATTATCAGCATTCTGGAACAGGAAGAATCACACAAGTCCACAGAGGAGATAGTTGAACAGCTTCTGGAAGAAAATTTTCCTAACATCCTGAAATACAAAAAGACAAGCATTCAAGAAGCTCAGTGAACCCCAGGAAGGATAGACCCTAAAAGAAAATCACCAAGACATATAATAATCAAGCTCTCCAAAATCAAAGATAAGGACAGAATCCTAAAAGCAGCTAGGGAAAAGACAAGTGTAACATACAAAGGCAAGCAAATCAGATTAAACTTGGATCTCTCAACAGAAACCATGTAGGCAACAAGGCAATGGGGAGACATATAAAACCCTGAAAGAAAAATAGTGCCAACCAAGAATCCTCTACCCAGCAAAGCTGTCAATCAAATACGATGGTGTAATCAAAACATTCCAGGATAAACAAAAGTTAAGGGATTTTGCCAAAGCCAACCCTGTTATAAAAAACATCTTAAAGGAAATTCTGGGGACTTAGAACCAACAAGTACAGACAACAACTACAGAATGACGTATCAACCTGAACTCAGTTGACAAATGGAAGAGTCAAGAACAGAATAAAATGATAAGAACAGAGGATCTGGGAGGTCAGTCTAT
>NW_006408562.1:9611215-9612414 GCF_000296735.1 Chrysochloris asiatica | reverse complement strand
TGAGGACTCTAGATTCATGGGAAGAGAGGGACTAAGAGCTGGTGGCCAGGAGGCAGACTTGCAGAATGTGCCCTTTAAGGTGTAAATTATTATATATGCCTTAGTGTTTTTGTTTTTTTCTAAAAAAGCTAAAGTGAATAGAGAGAAATACTGTTAACTGATGGTACATGGAAGGGATTATAATCATTGTAATGAAACAAAGTATATAATTTGTTGAATGTAAAACTGATGATAACTCAATCCACAATAAAAACCTTAAAAACAACAACAAAGAACATTGAAGGAATACATAGAGTCACTGTACCAAAAAGAATTGGTCTATGTTCATCCTTTTCAAGATATATTGTATAATCATGAGCCAAAGATATTGAGGAAAGAAGCCTAAGGTACATTGAAGGCATCGGCAAAAACAAAGGCACAGGGAATTGATGGAATACAAGTTGAAATCTTTCAAAAAACTGATTCAGCACTGGAGAAACTCACTCATCTATGCCAAGAAATTTTGGAAACAACAACCTGGCCAAGTGTCTGGAAGAGATCCGTATTTGTGTCCATTCCAAAGATAGGTGACCCAATGGAATGCGAAAATTATGGGACAAACCACATTGACAGAGTATTTCCAGAGATCCAAGCCAAATTCAGAAGAGGACATGGAACGAGGGGTATCAATGCTGACGTCAGATGGATCTTGTCTGAAAACAAATACCAGTAAGATGTTTAATTATGCTTTATTGACTATGCAAAGGCTTTTGATTGTGTGGATCATGACAAGCTATGGACAACATTATGAAGTATGAGTATTCTAGAACACTTAATTGTGCTCTGGAGAAACCTGTACATAGACCAAAAGGCAGTTGTTTGAACAGAACAAGGGAACACTGAATGTTTAAAATTAGGAAATTTGTGTGCCTAGGTTGTGTTCTTTTACCATACTTATTCAGTCTGTATGCTGAGCAGATAACCTGTGGAGCTGGATTATATGAAGTAAAACATGGCATCTGGATTGGAGGAAGACTCATTAATGACCTGCGATATGCAAATGATACATCCTTGCTTGCTGAAAGTGAAAAGAACTTAAAATACCTACTGATGAAGATCAAAGACTTCATCAGTATGGGTTGCACCTCAATGTATAGAAATAAAAAATCCTCCCCACTGGACCAATAAACAACATCCATTTAAATGGAGAAAAGATTGAA
>NW_006408562.1:9603325-9610945 GCF_000296735.1 Chrysochloris asiatica | reverse complement strand
GTGTTGGAGGATAAGATTGAAAGTACCATGGACTGCCAAAAGAACTAACCAATCTGTGGTGGAAGAAGTACAGCCAGAATTCTCCATGGAAGCGAGTATGGCCAGACTTAGTCTCTGATACTTCAGACATATTGTCAGGAAGGACTGGTCTCTGGTGAAGTATATTATGATTGGTAAAGTGGAAGGTCAGAGGACAAGATGAAGACCCCCAATAAGATGGATTGGCACAGTGACAGCAGCAGTGGGCTCAAAGGTAGCAATGATTGTGAGGTTGGTGCAGGCCTGGGAAGTGTTTTGTTCTCTTGTGCATAGTGTCGATATAAGTCAGTACCGACTTCATGGTACATTCCAACAACCTAAGATGTCCTCTAGGCTTGTCCAAGTTATGAGATGTTTAGAAGATTCATGGTTAGTCATCACTGTTGCACATTATTCCATTGTGTGTGTTAACCAATGTTTGTTTATCTACCTTTCCATTGTTGGACACTTAGACTGTCTCCTTCTTTTTGCTATTGTGAATAGTGCTGTAGTGAACATTGATGTGCATATATCTACTTGTGTCCTGGTTCATAGAGGGATTGCTGAGTCCTAAGTACTTCTATTTCCAACTTGCTGAGGAAGTGCCAGACTGTTTGCCAGAGTGGTTGAACCATTTTGCAGTGCCACCTGCAATGTAGGAGGGTCCCAGTATCTCCACACCCTCGTCAGCATTTGTTAATGTTGGTGTGAAGTGATATCACATTGTTGTTTTGATTTGCATTGGAGTCCTCATGTGGTGCTGTGGATTTATGCACTGGACTGCAAGGTTGGTCAGTGGTTCAAGTTCACCAGCCACTTCTTGGAAACCCTATAAAGGGTCGCTATGAGTTGGACCTAACTAGTCAACACTTAACAACAACATTGATTGTGAACATTTCTTCATATACTTTTTTGACTTCCTGAATATCTTCCTTGGTGAAGTGTCTGTTTATGTCCTGTGCCTGGTTTAAAATGGGTTTTTCTTTTTCTTGTAAAGGTGTCATAGTTTTCTATAAATTTTAGACAGTAGTTCCTTGTTTGATGTATTGCTGCAAAAAATATTTTACCAGTCTGTGGGCTCCATATTTACTCTTTTGCTGAAAACTTTTGATGCACAAACATTTCTAACTGCACAAAAGTTTCTAATTTTTAGGTCTCAGTTATCTATTTTGTCTTCTACTGCTTTTGCATTTTTTGTAAAGTTTGATGGTGTATATATGCTTAGATCCCCTAAATTAGTCCCTATTTTTCCATCAATGATCTGTCTAGTTTTAGGTTTCAGATTTAAGTCTTTAATTAATGTTGAGTTTGTTTTTGTATATGGTGTGGGATATGAGTCTTGTTTCATTATTCAGCAAATGGCTTCCCATTTTGCCAGCACCGTTTGTTGAAGAGATTATCTCTTTCCATTTAATGTGTTCTGGCCCTTTGTCAAAGATCAGCTGACTGTACGTGGATGGGTTTACTTCTGGATTTTCAATTCTGTCCCTTTAATCTCTGTATCTTCCATTGTTGCAGTACCAGGCTGTATTGACCATAGTGGTTGTGTAGTAATTTTAAGTTCAGGGAGCAATAGGCCTCCAACTTCCTTTTTTTGTTTTTGTTTTTGTTTTTTTCCAGCAGTGATCTGCTTATCTAAGATTTCTTTCCCAACCATATAAATTCCATGATTATTTTTCCCATGTCTTTAAAGAATGATGTTGGAATCCGGATTGGGATTGAGTTATATCTATAGATATTTTGTGGTACTATTGATGTTTTCATAAAGTTAAATCTTCCTATGAGCTTGGTATATACTTCAATTTTTCTCTAAATCTCTTTTTGATTTCATGTAGTAATGTTTTGTAGTTTTCTTTGTATAGGTGTTGTGTTTCTTTGGTTAGATTTATTCCTAAATATTTCGTGTTTGTGGTGTCTATTGTAAATGGTATTTCTTTTCAGAGCTGTCTTTATTAGTGTAGAGGAATCCAACTGATTTTTGTATATTGATATTGTACTCTGCCACTTTACTGAATCTGTCAATGAGTTTCAGTAATTTTCTTTCTGAGTCTTTGGAATTTCTTTATGAATAGGATCATATCATCTGCAGTGTTTTATGTCTTCATTGCCAATGTGGATGCCTTTACTTTCTTGCCTTTCAGCTCTGGCTAAGAATTCCAACAGTGTTGAATAGGTGAGGTGATAGAGGGCATCCTTTTCTAGTTCCTGTTCACAAAGGGAAGGCTTTCAGTTTCTCTCCAGTAAGAGTAACTCTCGCTGTTGGATTTGTATATATGATCTTAATTATGTTGAAGATTTTCCCTTCAATTCCTACTTTTTGAATATTTTTATCAAGAATGGATGTTGGATTTTGTCAAAGGCCTTTTCTGCTTCAATCCATATGATCATGTGCTTCTTTTCCTTTTTTAAATTTCTATGGTGGATTATGTTGATTGATTTTCTAATACCAAACCATTCTGGCATCCCTGGAATGAATCCCATATTTGGTCATTATGCTTTTTTTTTGATATATTGTTGATTTCTGTTGGCTAGGGTTTTGTTGAAAATGTTTCCATCTATGTTCATAGTGATATTGGTCTATAAATTTTTTTGGTTTTTTTAGTGATGTTCTTTCCTGGTTTCAGTATGAGGGCTATGCTCATTTCAAAAAATGTATTCAAACATTTTCATTTTCTATATTCTGGAATACTTTGAGTAAAATTGGTGTCAGCTCTTCTCTGAATGTGTGGTAACATTCACCAGTATAGCCATCTAGACATGGACAAAGCTTTGTTGAGAGTTTTTTAATGATGTGATCAATTGTTCCTTTTGTTATTGGTCTGTTCAAGTTTTGTTCTTTGAGGAGGAAGTGCCTCTCCACTTGTGTTTTTTGTGCCTTCCAACCTGAGGGTCCCATCTTCCTGTACTATATCTAATAGTATTCTGGTACCACTTGTAATTTTTCTATATTCACTGTTCTGGTGCTATCTGATGGTGTTCCACTGATATGGATAAGGTTTTCTGTGACTAAACGTTGACAAGTCTGTCTCTTCTTCTTCTTAGCCTGTCTTGGTTAGGAAGTTCAATTGAAACTGGTTATGTATTGGGCTGATAACTACCAGGTCAGCAGTTTAAAACTACTAGCTGCTTTGCGGGAGAATGGTGAGTCTTTCTGTTCCTGTAAAGATTTACTGCCTTGGAAACCCTGTACAGGGCCGCTATGAGTCGTTACCAACTCTACAGCATATAACCCCCACCACCACCATGAGTAACCTTGCTGGTATTTAAAATACCGGTTACATAGCATCCAGCATCACCACAACACGCAAGCTGCCATAGTAGGACAGACTGACAAGCGATTAATGGATTCATCCTCTGGCTTTGCTAATTCTTTCTATGGCCTTTGAGTTTTTATTCCATTTTTCTTCAGTATAATCTGATCTCTAGTCATTCCTTCTGATAATTTTAGTCCTCATTTTCTCTTCTTTTTATATTTCCTCCAGGCTTAAAATTGGGTTACTGTAGACATTTGTTATTATTGCTGTCAAGTTGGTTCTGATTCATGGTGACCCTTTCTGAGCATATTTATTGCATTTCATTAATTTTAGTATGCTATGCTTTTATTTTCATTAGTGTCTACCTATTTTCTAATCTTTCTTGTGATTTCTTCTTTGACTCATTGGTTGTTGTTGTTAGGTGCTGCTGAGTTGGTACCGACACCTAGCAACCTTATGACCAACAGAATGAAACACTGCCCTGTCCTGTGCCAATCTCACAATAGTTGCTACATAAATTATCCAGATTTCCTTTTGCTATTGTTACCTAGCTTCAAATGTGGTCAGCAAAGATATTTTGTAACCTTTCAATCTTTTAAAACTTACTGACATACTCTTTATGGTTTAAAATATTGTCTGTTCTAGAATATAGAATAAAATATTCCATGTGTGATTAGATGACTTTGTGTTGATTTTTTGTGTGAAGTGCTCTCTATATATCCATTAAGCCTTATTGGATTATGTTTTTGCTGTTGTTGTGAAGTACTGTTGAGCCATTCCTAGCTCATGGCGAACCTGTATAGGGTTTCCAAGGAATGGGTGGTGGGCTTGAACCTCCAGCCTTGCAATTCAAACCATCCTTGCAGTCCAGCACATTAACCCACAGCACCACACCAGGGTTCCTATTGGATTATGTTGTTTCTGTTGTTGTTATGTGCCATTGAGTCAGTTCCAACCAATAGTGACCCTATATAGGGTTTCTGAAGGAGTGGCTGGTGAGTTTGAATTGCTGAACCTGTGATTCAAGCCGACTTTCAGCAGAGTGCATTAGTCCACAACACCATTCCTCTGTTTCCTTTAATCCTAGTCTAGATGGTCCATAATTCTTGGTGTAGAGAATTTACCAGCTATTATTATAGGACTATATTCCACCTTCAATTCTGATACTCTTTGTTTAATATAATTTGAAACTCAATTATTCTGTATGTATATATTTGTTACATTTTCTTCATATATTGACATTTTTGTTGATAATATCTTTGTTTGTCACTTACAACAATTTTTGTCTTCACTTTTAATTCTACTCCCCTCCCCCCATACTAATACCCATTTTGTACCTCTTTTGGTGACCAACAGGCCACATACATTAAAGTGTTTTTTTTTTCATCATAATTGATCTATATTTAGATTCACTAATTCTCCTGTCTGCTCAAATCTTTGCTGAACCTTTGTAGAGAGATTTTAAAATTCTTTATGCTTTTCTTTAGTTTTAAAGTTTTTATTGTGAGGTTTACATGGGAGAACATCAGCTTTACACTCATACTATCATATTTTGTTTCATTGCAATGATTACCATCCCCTCCATGCATCATCAAATAACCAAAGGGTACACCACACAGGGCTGCCCTGCCCCCTGGTCGCCAACACACAGCCCTTCTCCCTCCCTGATTCCAGTGTCCCCAGCTGCTCCATCTGTCCACATCATCATCTCTGTCTCCATCCTTGGTGTCACTGCCTCTCTGGGTAGGGTCTCGCTATCCGTGCTTCTCACTTGACGGTCCCAGGGACCTCTGCTACTGGACTGCAGAATCAATCACTCCCCTCCTTTTATCAAAAAAATATCTACCTCTATATTTCCTACCCTCACAGTCAGTCCTGATGGCAATTATTCACTATTGTACCACAAGAGTCTTATCCCCATTTCCTTTCACCAGTCCAGTCCCAACAGATTGGAAATCATTCAGTGGTGACTCTACCTTTCCCCACCCCATCTGGAACTAGGCCCCCTCTTAAAAGCTTGTAAGCCAGTAACTTCTTGACTTTATAGCATCCCCCCCCATTTTGGGTTGCCATTGTCTAAGTTGCCCATCCTTGTCAACCCTGTGTACCAAGGGGATGGGAGTGATCCTTGCTGTAAAGATTTGTTCCCTTTTTTGAGCTACTACATCCATAAATATGGGTAAAGTTCATCAAATTGTGGAAGGTTACTCTTTTTTCCCCCCTCTTCTTTCTTCTTCTAGTTGACTTCTGATCATCCAGCCATCGAAGCCAGTGTGTACTACCTGCAAGTTTGGGTGTTCTTATGTATCTCTCCTCACTTCATATCAGCTGGACACTTCACTCTCTGCTCTAGTCCTCTGTGGCCATGTCACTGCCTCTGGGACCAGGAGTCCCAGGTCTTGCCATACTGCTGGCCATCCAGGTCTCTACCCGGGTTCACAGGGGTTTATTGAATGTGGTCGGGCTTAGCTTGCAACTTCATTGCTGTTTCTTCCCCTCTCTTCCCCTTATCGGTGACCAGTGTGGTCACTAGCCAGATCACATGCCTGCTCATGTATTCCCCTTGAGTCTCAATCTTGGAAGGGGGTTTTCTCTGAGGGGTACCAACCACTAGCCTTGATGGCTCTCGGGTGAATAGCTTACTTGTTCTTCTTATAATCAATCAGACTGCCATTATTGTTTCAGATTTTTCCTTCCAGTCTTTCTTTCACAAAGTATTTTTTGTTCTAGCTGCTCCAGGTTGGTCTACTCATCCTTTCCAGTAGAAATTTCCTACCTCAGTTGGTTCTGGATGGTGTTATGGATTCCACCTATGGTCTTGTGCAATGTAAAGGCTCCACAGGAAGCCTCCTTCAGTGGGCAACTTCTAGCCCCCTTTAAGGTATTCCAATCAGTTATAGGCTGAAGACAGACTTACAGACTTTCTGTAGTGATGATTCTGGCTATTTTATAACAGTAGGCAAGGGAAACCCCTTCAAACCATGCTTCAATCCCCATATCCCTGAGCCCTTTTGTTCCAAGGTTGTGCATACCTCATCATTTACCTCTGTCCCACTTAGCCCATGTGAACCTGCCTAACTGTTCTCCCACCAGCCTTGTTCTTCCAGTCCCCTCCCCCTTCTTGTGTATTGACCCGCCCTAACCCCTGCACCCACACCCAAGCTATCCTGTGTCTATTCCTTACCCTGTGCTCTATCTTCCCCTCCCTCCCTAGCCTCCTCTCATCCCATACATCCCAGTGACCACTAAATATATATATATATATATAGTCCTATGCAGTATTTCTCCTTTTGTGACTGACTAATTTCACTCTACATAATGTTCTCAAGGTTCATCCATGTTATGAAGTGGCTTGCAGCTTCTGTGTTGTTCTTCAAGGTAACATAATATTCCATTGTGTGTATGTACCACAGTTTGTTTAGGTAGGTCATGTTTTTCTAAAAATTCATCCATCTCTTCTAAGTTTTCAAATTTGTTGGAGTACAGTTCTTCATAATATTCTGTTATTATCCTTTTGATTTCGTTTGGTTCCATTGTGACATCGCCTATGTGGTTTCTAATGTGAGTTATTTGTGTCTTCTCCCTCTTTTCTTTTGTTAGGTTTGCCAATGGTTTGCCAATTTTATTAATACTTTCAAGGAACCAGCTTCTTGTTCTGTTGATTCATTCTATGTTTTTTTTGTTTTCCATCTCATTTATTTCTGCTCTTATTTTTGTTATTTCTTTTCTTTAGGTGACTACAGGTGCCCTCTCTTGGTCAGTTTCTAATTGTTGGAGATGCTGTGTTAATGTGTTAATTTTGGTTCTTTCTTCTTTTTAGATGTGTGCATTTATTGCAGTAAATTTTCCTGTCAGCACTGTTTTCACCATGTCCCAAAGATTTTGGTATATTGTATTTTCATTCTTGTTTGTTTCTAGGAAATTTATGAAGTCACGTTTAATTTCTTCTTTTACCCAGTTGCTTTTCAGCAGGGTGTTGTTCAGTTTCCATGTATTCAACTTTATTTATTTAGTCTTCTTGTTGTTGATTTCTAGTTTTATAACATTGTGGTAATGAAAGATGCTCTGTTAGTATTTTGATGTTTGTAAATTTATAGAGGCTTGCTTTCTGTCCTAACACATGGCCAATTATGGAGAATGTTCCATGTACACTGGAGTATAAAGTATATTGTACTGTTTTGGGGTTGAATGTTCTGTACACGTCTATGAGATCAAGTTGGTTGATTATGCTGTTTAGTTCTTCTGTAACTTTGTCGAGTTTCTTTCTCATTGTTCTGTCCCTCTTCGAAAGTGGCGTGTTAAAATCTCCCACTATAATTGTAGATTTATTATTTCTTTCTTCAATTTT
>NW_006408562.1:9602309-9603000 GCF_000296735.1 Chrysochloris asiatica | reverse complement strand
CTTGTTTTCTTATCCAATCTGCCACTCTCTGTCTCTTCACTGGTGCATTCAATCCATTGACAGTCAATGTAATTATTGATAGTTATGATTTAATTGCTGCCATTATATTAATTTTTTTGGTAGTGCTATTTGTTCCTTTGTTCTGCATGCCTTCTTGTGCTGAGTTGGTGTTTTTTGTGTTATTTCTTGTCTGTCTTCTTAGTTTTGATGTTTGCTTGTTCTGCTTGGAAGTTCATTTTCATGGTAAGTTGTGAAGTATTAACTTTCTTTTGGGTTACCTTATAGTCTATTAACTTTTCTCTCCATTTAATAAAATATATTGTACCCTGTGCCCATTCCAAAGAGAGGTTACCAATTGGAATGCAGAAATAATAGGACAATCTCTTTGATATGCCATGCGAGTAAAATTTTGCTAAAGGTAATACAGAAACAACTGCAAGGATATATTGACAGAGACTTCCAGATGTTCAAGCTGGATTTAGAAGAGGCCGTGCAATGAGGAATGTCATTGCTGATTTCCGATGGATCTTGGCTGAAAGCAAAGAATATCAGAAAGATGTTTACCTGTGCTTTATTGACTACACAAAGGTTTTCAGTTGTGTGGATCATGACAAGCTATGGACAACATTGCAAAGTATGAGTATTCTGGAACACTTCATTGTGCTCATGAGGAATCTGTACCTGGACCAAG
>NW_006408562.1:9596401-9601609 GCF_000296735.1 Chrysochloris asiatica | reverse complement strand
GCTGGAGAAGGATATCATGTTTGGTAAGGTGGAGGGTCAGAGAAAAAGAGGAAGAACCCTACCGAGATGGTTTGGTCAGTGGCAGCATCGTTGGACTCAAGTGAGGCAACATAGTGAGGTTGGCCCAGGACTGGGCAGTGTTTCATTCTGCTGTGCATAAGGTCACTATGAGTCGGTACCGACTCGATGGCCCCTAACAACAACAAACAACAACAATAGTATCCTATAATCTACCTGACATCCTCATCAACTGGGTCTCTGTTCTTACATTTATACCTTCTTTGACATTGATTTTATTTTTATCTTCAGTTGACCTCCCAGCTCCTTTGAATTCGTTGTTGCAGATTTGTTCTGTTCTGAACTCTGTTGTCAACTGAGTTCCAGGTGATGTTGCCACACCTGTCAATCTCTGATTGTTGTCTGTTCTTGTTGGTTTTCAGTCCAAAGAACCCTCTATAGGATGTTTTGAAGTGCTGAATTGGTTTTGACATAATCTCTTAGATTCTGTTTCTCTTCCAGTGTTTTGATTGCACCATCGTATTTGATTGACAGTTTTGCTGGATAGGTGATTCTTGGTTGGCAGTTGTTTTCTTTTGTCTCCCCATTGCCTTCTTGCCTGCATGGTTTCTGCTGAGAAGTCAGAGCTTAATCTGATTTGCTTGCCTTTGTAAGTGACACTTCTCTTCTCCCTGGCTGCTTTTAGGATTCTTTCCTTGTCTTTGATTTTGGAGAGCTTGATTATTATTTGTCTTGGTGCTTTTCTTTTGGGGTCTACCCTTCCTGGGGCATGTTCTGATTCTTGAATATTTATCTTCTCATCTTTCAAGATGTTAGGGAAATTGTCTTCCAGAAGTTCTTCAACTATCCCCTCTGTGGACTTCAGTGATTCTTCCTGTTCTGGAATGCCAATAATTCTTAAGTTGTTCCTCTTCATGTTATCCAGCACGAACCTTAGACTCTTCAGATTTTTTTTTCCTTTTTTCTGCTTGCTCTTCTATCTTAGCAGTATTGACAGATTTGTCTTCCAGCTCGCTAGTTCTGGCTTCCATCTCTTCTATTCTGCTCCTTTCCCTTTTCAGTGTATTGTCCATTTTTGCTATTTTATTATCAATCATCTGGGCCTCTTTTTGCAGGTTTTTAATTGTTTCCAATGCTGTATCAATCTTGTTTGATTGCTATAGTAATACTTACCTGACTTCTTTCTTGTTTCCCTCCACCCCTTTTTGGAGCATTTGAATTGTTTCCATATCATTCTTCTGAATTCCTTCTCAGGCAATCCAAAACCTGTTCTTCCTCTACTGGAGAACCTTTGTCTGTCTCCAGCTCATTAGTCTCAGTTACTGTCTTCTGTTTTTGGACATGTTTTGTGATTGTTTGTTGTGTTTTGCTTTTCATTTCTAATAGTTTTGTGGATTTTTAATGCTTAAATGGATGTTTGTTGTTGAGTTATTAAGCTTACTGGGTGTCTCCTCGTGGATATGATCAGGAGATAGGCTTTCTTTTTCACATGTAATGTGTAACAACTGTTATTGGCTCTTGTCTAAATGGTGGCATATTATGGGGTATGCTTGTAGCTTGGCTATATGGCCATGATTGCTGTCTCTTTTTGGGTAGCATAGGGAGAAAAAGCTCCCACCTCCAGGAAAAATGTGTGATCAAAAGGCCCAAAAGCAGAAGTAATATAAAAGCAGAGACAAAAATAACCACTTTTAAACAAAAATAAAACTGTGACCGACTGTCCAGTTGCCTTGCTACACAGGCAGTGTGTGCACCATAGCATCCTCCAGCAGTGGGTGGGGGTGTCCACTCACTCAGGCCCCTCTTCTAGTCACCACTGTAGAGGTTCTCAGATAGATATTGAGAAGTTAATGGGAGAAATATTGTCTACTATTTTTGTCTCTGAAGGTCAGTTAGGTATTTGCATGTGCACAGTGTAATTCTGGAGATAGTTGCGTCCTTTTATGTTGGAGTTTTACAGATTGTTCATACGGTTTGTCTGTCAGGCCAGACCAGGTTTCTTCTTGCTGGATAGACAGGAGTAAAGGGTCCTGCACAAGTTAACTTTAGGGCTGGGACCCACAGGCTGAAGTCATAAACAGCCACCAAGCTCTTTCTCTCTGTGTCGTGAGAAAACTGTGGGGTCAGCCCTGGACTTTTTTTGGGGGAGTGCGCACCCACCCACCTGAAGGTGTCCAGGCTGGGCAAAGAAGGCACAGCAGGGAACTGGAGGAAAAAATGTGTAGAACCTCCCACACACACCTCCTTTTGCAAATGTCACTGCACCATGTTTAGCACAGGTTCCCTGTGCCAGTCTAACTGTAGCCGCAGAGGGAGTCCCATCTGGAGTGATTCCTAACTCTCAGTAATTTCCTTTACACCATGATTTTTCCACTTGTGCTTGCGGGAGACTAATGCCCTGTACCTTATGATAGATCCAGAGCTCTGATGGTATTCCATGAGCACAGCTTCTCTGGGTTTTCAATCCCTCCCCCATGGACTCCTTTCTTACCTGGCTGTCTTTGCTGCCACCCAAACTGGAAATATGTTTCGTTTTTTAAGCATAACTCTAATATTTGGTTTTAAGTTCAATGAGTGAACTCCTTCAGGGTGTTTTCTTGTTAGGTGTCATCGAGTCAATACCAATTCATAGCAAACTTATGCATACCAGAACAAAACATTGCCCATCCTCACTACTGTTGCCACGCTTGAGTCCGTCAATGTTGCCACTTGGCCAAACTATCTCGTTGGGGGTCTTTCTTTTATCCACAAACTTGATCAAACCATGTCAGCTCTCAAGAGGCAAAGTTTCTATAACAATTCTTTCAACTCTGTGAGTTATACAAGTCCTTACAGTCCCAATACAAGTAGCACACAGAGCAGTGGTTTTAATTCTCCATCCTCAACCCCAGTGCAACCTCCTGTAGTCTTATACTTCCTGGAAATTCAGGTAATTTCAAAAGTTCATCAGACAGAAATCCTACACTCAGTCCTCAGTCCTCCATAGACAGTGAGCTACTTGCTTCAGAATTAGATGAATACTCAGTTGGGTCCAATTATAAGCTACAAGATGTGACCGATGTACAGATTCTAGCTCAGATGCAGGAAGAAATTCTCTGGCAAGAATGTGCAGCCACTATGTCTCAGCACAGTTCTGGTTCATCTTCCAATTCTACAAGACGGGATACTTTTAGTGATCAGGAACTTGATTCACAAAATCTAGATGATGAAGATGACAGTCTGCATCATGAAGTATACCCTGCTGTTAACAGTTTTTCACCACCACCCCCCAGCAATTCACCTCGACCATCACCTAAAAATTCACATCGTTTGCAATCTCCCGCTCCAGGAATGAAGTATAGTAGAGTGTCCCTACAGCCTATGATTAGCTGCTTATAGCAACCTTACCTTTCACTTCAAGGTCATCCTATAGATTTGCAGACAAGCAATGTTAAAAATGAAGAAAAACTAAGATGCAGTCTTCCAAACCTGCCCCGAACATCTAATACACATGTTGACTCAGTGAAAAGCAGTAGAAGTGACTCCAATTTTCAGATGCCAACTGGAGGAATACCTCGTATGCAACCTCAGGCTTCAGTCATAACTTCTCCGGGCAAATTCCGCTCCCCAGCAGCACCATCTCCTTTGACTCTCCAGCAACCAGTAAAAGCATTTTGTAACCATGGCACTGGTACTCCTGGTAGCCAAGAAATAACACAGCTCACACAAACCACCACCTCACCTGGGCCTCCCATAATTCAGAACACAGTCCCAGCAATTCCTCCCAGCAAAATCAACAGTGCTACTCTGTAACCTGGTGAGGCACTGTGGGTTAATGCACCAGACCGCAAAGCCATTTGAACTGCAAGGTTGGCAGTTCAAGCTCACCAGCTGCTCCTCAGAAACCCTATACAGGGTCACTATGGGTTGTAACCAACTATATAGCACTTAACAACAACAACTCTGTAATCAAACTTGCAGGGACAACTATAATGAGGAATGGCTCGCCCAGACCTAGAGCCCCTTCTGCTGGGGGCATACCAATGCCTCGCAGAAAACTTGTACAGCCTGTTCACGGATCCTTGCCAGCTCCTCAGACCTACAGTAACATGAAAGATGACAGTTGGAAAGGTGGTTGTTATCAACCAGCAGAGACAAGAATGCAGAGGTCCACAGCTTCATGGACACCCTTTTACCAGGCTAAAGAACAACTTTTAAATGCAGACTGTTCAGATAAGACTCTTGGGGTTTATAAAATCCCAGCCCTTTCTGTCTAAATTAGCACAGACTGACAGAGATGATCAAGCAGCACTTTAATGGCATTTAACATCAAATGCATTCGGTAATCATACAATCACTCTCCATGGAATCATTTAATTTTGTTTAATGGAAACCAAGTTGTTTATTTAAGGCCAATATCTGGGCAAAAACCTAATGGATACCAAAGAGAAATGCCCATTTGTAAATGAGACAGTACTTTTATCCACAGAAAATGGTGAATTCAGGCTATCCAAAACCTCACATTCAACTAATTTGCTGCATAGAGTACCAATAAATGTTTGTGTCAATAAGAAAACAAAAAACAAAAATAATATCCTATGCATTTTAGGTATGCTACAACATATTTTATATTTGTATGGTGATACTCTGGTAGCGTAGTGGCTACTAATTGGGCTGCCAATCTCACAGTCAGCAGTTCGAAACTACCAGCTGTTCTGTGGGAGAAAGATGAGGTTTTCTGCTCCTGTAAAGATTTACAGCCTTGGAAAACCTGTACCGGGTCGCTATGAGTCGGAACCAACTCCATGGCACGTAACAAAAACAACAACTTAAAGCAACACTCTAAAGGACAATTTATTGCAATAAAGGCACACATCCAAAAGAAAGAAAAAGCCAAAATTAACACATTAACATAGCATCTACAACAATTAGAAACAGACCAACAGAGAGAACCTACAACCAACAAAAGAAATAATAAAGATAAGAGCAGAAAAATGAGTTATAAAACCGAAAAACTATAGAAAGAATCAACAGGATAAGAAGCTGGTTCTTTGAGGATTAACAAAATTGACAGACCATTGGCAAACCTAACAAAAGAAAAGAGGGACAAGACACAAATAACATGCATTAGAAACCACATGGACAATGTCACAGTGGAGCCAAAGGAAATCAGAAGGATAATAAGAGAATACTATGAAGAGTTATACTCTT
>NW_006408562.1:9589598-9590641 GCF_000296735.1 Chrysochloris asiatica | reverse complement strand
AATTTCGACCCATAGCAACCCTGTATAGGGTTTCCAAGGAGCAGCTGATGAGCTTGAACTGCTGACCTTGCAGTTCAAATGACTTTGCAGTCTGGCGCACTAACTCACAGTGCCACACAGATTGGAATACCTAAAATGGAGCTAGAATTTGCCCAGTGAAGGAGGCTTCCTGTGGAACCTTTGCATTGCATAAGACCATAGGTGGAATCCTGATCCTCATCCAGAATATTTTGAGGCAGGAAATTTCCACGGAAAGGACAAACAGACCAACCTGGAATGGCTAGAAGAAAGCAAAGATACATATTGAAAGAAAGACTAGCAAGAAAAATCAAAAACAATAATGGCAGTCTGAATGACTACTACAAGAACAAGCAAGTCATTTACCCAGGAGCCATCAAGGCAAGTGGTCAGGTCCCCTCAGGGCAAACCCCCTTCTAAGACTGAGACTCAAGGGGAATACATGAGCAGTCATGTGGTCTTGCTGCTGAGCACATTGGTCACTGATAAGGGAAAGTGGGAGATAAACAGCAATGAAGTTGTGAGCTAAGTCTGATTACGTTCAATAGACTTCTGTGAACCCTGGTTGAGACCTGGTTGGCCAGCAGTATGGCAAGACCTGGGGACCCTGGGCTCAGAGACAGTGACATGGCCACAGAGGACAAGAGTGGAGAGTGAAGCATCCAGCTGATATGAAGTGAAGGGAGATATACAAGAACACCCCTACTTGCAGATAGTACCCACTTGACCTAGCTTCAGTGGCTGGATGATCAGAACTCAACTAGAAGAAGAGGCAAAAAAGTAATCTGCTTGTGGATGTAGTAGCTCAAAAGAGGGAACAAATATTTACAGCAAGGATCATTCCCACCCCCTCGGTACACAGGGTTGACAGGGATGGGTAATTTAGACATTGGCTACCCAAAATGGAAGGAGCTGTGGTAGCGTAGTGGTTATGAATTGGGCTGCTAACCTCAGGGTCAGCAGTTCGAAACTACCAACTGTTCCATGGGAGAAAGATGAGGCTTTCTGCTCCCATAAAGATTTAC
>NW_006408562.1:9583979-9588748 GCF_000296735.1 Chrysochloris asiatica | reverse complement strand
TGTGGGTTAATGTGCTGGACCGTGCTGGACCGCAAAGTCAATTTGAACTGCAAGTATGGCAGTTCAAGCTCACCAGCCACTCCTTGGAAACCCTAATCAGGGTCACTATGGGTCAGAAGTGACTCAGAGGCACTTACCAACAACAACTGACTATGCAGAACATCTAACAGACTGCTCCCATTAAGATTACGGAAAAAAACCCAGAAAACTGTAGGAAAGTCTTGCCATTTAACAACTGGGATTGTTAAACTTAATGTAAGCTAACAACATAACACCTATTAAGAGGGCTTGTTGATGGAGCATATAGATTCGCATGACAAATTAAAGCAATTCTACTCGCACATCAATCATTATAATACCTGTCTTAGGAACCGTAGTATTCAAAAGCAAAACAGCTATATTAATCAAGTAAATCAGTAAAGTTTATGTTCTTTTGAATAAGAAATTTATGAACCTAGAAAAATTATTGAACTTATGCTGGTATTTCCAACATAAATAAGATTTGCTGACATCTTTGATTTTTCCATCAGTTCATTTGTAACCAAAATCTTACTAAGTTGTGCAAATCTTAATGTGGGCTTTTAGCCCAGTTTAATTCTGATGTTTGTCTTACTTAAGAGGGGGCCTCAAAAGGTTCATGGGAAAATGGAGTTAAAAGATAATGAATTTTTTCCACAAATTTTTGAAGCCCCCTCAAGTTAATTTCTTATGTTAAATACACAAAATGAGTCAATGAATTAAGATTCATTCAAACAAGAATTACTTATGAAATCTGTAACACAAACATGAGATAAATTCTAAGAATTTGTCTCTGTTGATGTAAAGAACACAGTCAAGTCATTATGTCGTGTTAGTAATGCATTTTGTTTTTAAGTATGGAAATCTATAATTACATAAAGCAAAGCATGAATCATTTTGGAGTGGCCTTATTTGCAAAGTTTTACATTTTCAGGAAATGGCTTAAGTTCAGTTTTTACAGTTACCCTTTGCCAAATATAAATTCTGTTATGTTTAAAATAGGTCAATGCACACTTGTTTCTTTTAGCCTTGGCCCCACATCAGCAGTGCCTGCTTGGCTTGGCATCTCATCTGCTCTTTGACAAGGGAGGAGGAGGTCAAATCTGCTCTTTATATTTGCAAGGTGATAAGGTTAATTAATTCTAAGGGAAAGATCCCTTAGAAGGCTGGATAATCAGCACAAGCACACTGGTTAGGATCTGGAAGAAACTGGGTTTGCCGTCCTGGTCTGGTTCAAACACAATTCCCATAAATCTACAACAGGTGCTGAATGAGACCAGCACACATGTGTCCAGGCATTACAGCGACAGAGGGGAACAGATGAACTTGACCATAACCTTTAGGTGTCAGTATACCCCGTTGCCAATGATCAATTTTAATGTTTTAAAAGTTCAATTTTTATTGTAAATGGCTGTTGCAACCCCAGAAAAGCAGCAGTGCCTAATTGATAGGCATAAAAATAATAAACACAGTGCATAATAATACTAGATTTCTATAAGTAAACACATGCATTCAGTATTTCATTTATGTACAAGTTTTGGGTACTCTTCTAACATGGAGACACAGGTGACATGATTTTGGCATTAGTTTGGGTCCATGGACAAAATTCTGGAAAGAAAAAAAAGCAGGATATCTGTACTTCATTTCATAATGTTGTTTATAGAGACGTATTAATTATCTATATGAATTCACACCCACCCCACATGCAAGATATGTTGCCCTATAGGATGAACACTGGGCTGCTAACCACAGGTAAGCAGTTCAAACCCACCAGCCGCTCCTCAGAAACCTTATGCAGGATCTCTGTGAGTTGGTGGTACTTAACAACAACAACAAAATGCTCAGTAATCTTGGGACATTAGAACATGAGCTCAAAGTCCAGGAATACTGTTTAAATCTCAACAGGTAAAAATTCCATAGTTTCACTATTTAAATGATCTAAGTCAAGCATGGGCGTCCATGATAGAGTCCCTCCTGGATAAAAATTTCTCTTCATTTGTGGAATTACAAAACTAGAAAACAAGATATTATGATGAGACAAGCATAGGATAGTTACATACTTTCCCATTCTAAAGGGGAAACATGTAAAAATAAAAGATGTCCATGGTTTGCATGTGCTCCCAAAATACAGGTAGCTTTGGCAGGGCCATATTTTTTAGTGGTTTGTCACATATCTAGAAAGAAGAAAGGAACTAACTTTACCTCACAGATTTGTACAGAGCATTCAATCCAACAACAGCACAATACATATTTTTCTCTAGTGCACATGGAACATTCTCCAGAATAGACCATGTGTTAGGCTACAAAACCTTAAGTCTCAATACTGAAGGTTTCCATGGATAAGATATTGAATGATGCAGGAAGCATAAAAATAAATGGAAGGAATTCATAGTCACTGGATCAAAAAGAATTATTCATCCATTTCAAGTAGCAGCATATTATCAGTATCCAATAGTGTCGAAAGAAGCAGTTCAAGCTACACAGAAGGCATTGGCAAAAAGCGTGACTCCAGAAATTGACCCAAGCCATGGTATTTTCATTTGCTTCATATGCACTTGAAGGTTGGAGAAATAATAAAGTAGAACATAGAAGAATCAATGGATTTAAATTATGATGTTGATGAATATTGAAAGTTTCATGAACTTCCAGAATAACAAAACAAATATTTCTTGCAAGAAGTACAGCCAGAATGCTCTTTAGAAACAAGCATGGGGTGATTTTGTCTCCTTTGGACATACTTTCAGGAAGAACCAAGCCCTGGAGGAGGACATTAGACTTGGTAAAGGGGAGAGTCAGTGAACAAGAGGAAGACCCCCAATGAGATGGATTGGCACAATGGAAGGTACAATAGGCTCAAACCTAACAACTATTACGAGGAAGATGCAGGACTGGGCAGTATTTCCTTCTGTTGTGCCTTGGGTTGCTATGAGTCACCTAAGATCAGCATGGAGTCCTGGTGTGGCGCTGTGGGTTGACATGCTGAACTACAAAGTCGGTTTGAATCACAAGGTTGGCAGGTCAAGATCACCAGTCACTCTTCAGAAACCCAATACACAGTCACTGAGTCAGAACCGACTCAACGGCATATAACAACAAATAAACAGCAATGATCAGCACTGGACTGTAAGATCAGCACTGAACTGGGAATCATAAGGTCAGCAGTTCAAACCCATGAGCTGTTCCTTGGAAACCTTCTATAGGTTTGCTGTATGTCTAAAGTGACTCTAAGCACTTACCAACAACTTTCAAACTTTTAGGTATCTATTGGAGTAGAATACTATATTCAGGTATTAAAATATGTATCACTTCCTATTGTTGCTGTAATGAACAAATCACAAATTTAGTGGCTTAAGACAACATCAATTTATTGTCTTACAGAAATCCAAGGGTTCACCTAGATTGTGCCAGTTTCTTGAGATTGTATATGAGAATTGGTACTTTGTCTTTTTCAGTTTCTAGATATTGCCACGTTCTTTGATTCAGCTCCACATCAGTCTGATCTCTGCTCCTATCATCACATCTTGCTCTCTGACTCTGACCCTCTTACCTTCTAGGATCCTATCCCCATCTCACGAGATTAATTTAATCACACCTGCAGAGTCTCTTTTGCCGTGTAAAGCTCACACATTTTGGAAAGTAGAGCGTGGATACTGGTGTAGCACTGTGGGTTCATGCACCGGACTACAAAGTCATTTGAACTACAAGGTCGGTGGTTCAACCTCACCAGCTGCTCCTTGGAAACCCTATATACATGGTCGCTATGGGTTGGAACCGACTTGACGGCACTTAACAACAGTCTTTGTGGGACTTTCATTTTTTCAAGCTGACTATTAATCTCTCACCCCATGTACTTCCTTGATACAGCCAAGCATCTCTGCTCTCTGATAATGGAAAAAGTTTATTATAAACCCATAAATCAAAAGGGGAAAATCCTAGTTATGACTGCCCTTTGTTTTTCTGTTTGGTATTGACACAGAAAAATTAATGAAAACTGTGTTAGAGAAAACTAATACTCCACTACTTGATGCAGATTTTTGTGATATAAAAATCTATCATTCCATGAGTGTAGGTTCAATTATGAAGACAATGTTGTGCAAGAAATCTAGAGACTGTGTCTTTGATTACCTCCTTGTCCTGAACTTTGGTCATTGTCAAAACCACTTAACCAGTTCACAGCTGTCTTGTTTTTCCCTAAGAAATAAGAGCACTAATTGCTATCTTTTTGACAGAGACCATATAGTTAGTTCTTGTAAAGCTTACTCTCTAAAGTGAGATTGCTCTAACTGAAAATTGCTTCTATGTTTGAGTTGTCCCTTGTCAAGTAAAGAGCCCTCTAGGGACTTTAGGATCCTAATCTCTCAGTAAGGGTATTACAGATAGGAATTGATAACAGTGAACTCACAAAACGTCCCCTTCTTGACCCCCAAATTAAGATATTGTTCAAAAATGGGATTTTAAACTCCAGTGTTAGTGCTTGGATATCTTATCAAAATCTGGAAATGAAATCGAAGTGTGGCTTTTGGAAAACATGCTGGATTTTTGGATCTGACACTAATTCTGGGACTGTTTTCTACAGACAAGTTTCCTAATCTTGTGGTCTTCATTTTATCAAAACATTGAGACTTTGGTGCTTGATCTCATGTGTTTGTAAAGGAGGTTGATTGTGGATAAAACCAAAATCCCTATGTTTTTGAGTCTGTTTTGATTTCTGAAGAATGTACAAGCCAGAGTAGAGCAGTTTCACAGGTTTC
>NW_006408562.1:9580471-9582854 GCF_000296735.1 Chrysochloris asiatica | reverse complement strand
ATTTGACTGTGTGGGCCCTAACAAACTAAGGATGTGGAAGCATGGGAATTCTAGAATACTTAATCAAGCTCATCCAGAATACAAGGATGAAGAGTCAATCATTAGAACAGAGTAAGGGGATACTGAAGGAGCTCTGGTAGCATCCCAGTTACGAGTCGTGCTGCTAACCTCAAGGCCAGCTAATTCGAAACTACCAGTGGTTCTGCTGGAGAAGATGAGGCTTTCTGCTCCCATAAAGATTTATAGCCTCAGAGACCCTATACAAGGTCGCTGTGAGTTGAAACCGACTCTAAGGCACATAACCACCACCACCAAGGGGATACTGTGTGGTTTAGGAAAGAGATGTGTAAGGGTTGTATCCTTTCACCAGAATTATTCAATCTGTATGCTGAGTAAATAATCCAAGAAGGTAGACTGTATGGAGAATGCAGCATCAGGATTGAAGGAAGGCTCAGTAACAACCAGCTGGTGTGGCACTATAGGATAAGCAGGGGACTGTTAACCATAAAGCTGGTGGTTCATATCCACCAGCCACTTCCAGGAAATCCTATACAGGGTCACTATGAGTCAGAACTGACTTGAAAGCACTTAACAACAGCTGTATATGACACAATCTTGCTTGCTAAAAGCATGCATAATCAGAGAAAAGATTGAAGTTGTCAAGGATTTCAGTTTGCTTAGCTCCACAGTCAATGCTCATGGAAGCAGCAGTCAAGCCACCAAACAACCTATTGCATTGGACAGATCTAATGAATAAGATCTCTTTCAAGTGTTAAAGACCAACGATTTCATTTTGAGGACTAAGGTGCTCCTGACCCAAGCCATGGTATTTTCTGTTGGCACTTAAAAAAACAACAACAACAAAGAGTAAAATATTAGAATGTAATAATAAAGTACTGAACCTGAGTTTTGGAACACAGTGGTTTCTCACTTGCTCATAACTAGCAGGATTCTGTGACTCTTTTATAGTCCTGGTGTGATAAGCACCGCACCTGGTGTAATCCTGGTAAAGTCCTGGTAAAGATAAGAACTCAACTTCTAGCCCCAAGGTCCATGGTTCAAACCCACGAGTTGTTCCTCAGAAATCCCATACAGGGTTGTTATAAGTCAGAACAAACTCAATGATATTTAACAACAGCAACAACTTATTAGGAGTCCTGGTGTGGCACTATAGACTAAGTACTGGATTGTACGGTTGGTGATTCAAACCAGTTACCTGCTCCTCAGAAACCCTATACTGGGTCACTAAAAGTCAGAACCAACTCGACAGCACTTAACAACAAACAATATGACTTATTAAAAAAATTTTTTTTTAATCTCTTATTTTTCAGCTTGACCATCTCTGCTGAGTGCCCAATGCAACTTGAAGACTTCCCAATGGATGCCCATGCTTGCCCTCTGAAGTTTGGCAGTTGTAAGTCATTTTCCAAGTAAACTGGGAGATGTTTACTTCTTGTTTTTATATCTCAGATTGAACATTACATCCTCATAGGAGAACCCCTTGAAGACACCATTTTAAAGCCTAGCCAGTAACTAGAACTTTGGTGGCACTGTTGGATAGGCACTGAACTACTAAGTGCAGTTTGAACCCACCAACTTCTCCATGGGAGAAATATGAGGCTTTCTGCTCCTATAAAGCTTTTAGCCTCAGAAACTGTATACAAGGTTACTATGAGTTGGAATCTACTTGATAACACCTAACACCAAGAAGGCCAAAATTTAACTTGCAAAATTTGCATTGTAGTCATTGCTGTGTTAAAATATTATTTCAGAGTAAGAACATTTTCGGTCATGTTCATATTTACTGTTCACCTTGGACACACAGTAAACATGACACTGTACATCAGACTTGCATAAAATAGTCATTCAGTAATTTTATGTTGCTTGAACAAGTACATTTCTCATGTCATAGTACTTTAAATGGAAAATTATGCAAATCTACTAGACATTTCTGGGTTGCAGTTGAAACTATTCCAGATGTATGACTTCAAGAATGCCTGGGTCTGAGATATTTGGTATAAACAGCATTACAACTTATGTTAAGAGCTGTTGAGTAAGTTTTCATAAGGACTTGGTATAGGGTTTCCAAGGTTTTTATACCCATGTCGGAGCAGAAACCCTCATGTTTCTATTGATGAGTAGCTGGTGGGCTCCAGTGGCAACCTTGGGCTCAAACCATCAACCCTGAGGTCTGCAGTCCAGTGCTTATCCTATAGAATCACCATACTCTCTTGGAACCTATGTATTATCTACTTTTTTCTTTATACTGTTCATATACTATACACTGTTATGTTACATTCAGGTGTGTTTTTTTACCCCCTTAAAACTATTCTGTTGTGCTTTTGGTGAAAAGCTATATCACAAAATAAATTCCCATTCAATA